>NC_089513.1:42218523-42402703 GCF_036850995.1 Saccopteryx leptura
TGCCTTTCAAAACATAGCTTGAAAATCATTGCCATTAGAATTAATTAAAAGCAAATTAACAGTAAGTGGGAAAAAAATTTTTTTTCAGGTAATAATAATTTTGAAAGTTATTGATTTTCTGCCAAAATCCGGGGTGACCCATTATTAGCTAATGTTCATTGACCCAATCATTTTTCTTCCTTTATCTCTTATCTCATCCTAGCCTCTGAAGGAATTAATAACCCCACTTCCCAGATGAGAAAATTGAAATCACTTATCTAATGTTACATAGCCAGTAAACGGTAAAGCAAGGACATATTTCTTGGCCCATCTGAAGCTAATGCCATATGTACCTCCACCAGAAGCAGCTGTGGGAGAGAAAAAGCGTAAATCCTGTTGGTGGTTATCAGTTGAATTTGGCAGAGCTCGGTGATACAGGAGGAGAAAGATGTACCTTCCTACCTTCTGGCAGTGAATGGATTATTGCAGTAACTAATATGGAGAGATCTAAGCAGAGTGAAAACAAGTTCAAATGATGAAGACTGCGGAAAAAATCAGCCGTCAGAGGGCATGGGGTTGCTCTCTCCAGTCAGCCCGTGAAGCTAACGGGAATCAGCAGTGTGAATCTGCAGACTTTACAGAAACAGAAAAGGAGTGACCAAGAATCACAATCACAAGAGGCATATCTTCGTGCTTTAGCCATGTGGTCCTCAGACCAGCTGCTTCTGCATCAGTTGAGAGCTTATTAAAAATGCAGAATTTCAGGTCCCACCCAGACCTCCTGATTCAGAAACCTTGGGCTGGGCCATTTGGTCTGTGTGCAGCAGGCCTTCATGACACATCCTTCAGCTGAGAACCACTGCCTTCACCCTTCCTAGCTGTATGTTTAAGAAGACCTAGGTAAGCAACACTGGAATTGCATTGGAGCTATAATTGCATGTTATCTGTGGTTAATGGGTTCAAATGCATATGTGTATATACTTTCATGTATATGGTCCTTTAATGAATGAACAAATCAATATTGTGTGTTTCATCATGTGAGTCTCATCACTCTCCAATCCCAAGAAATAAAAGTAATTTGGTAACACTCAAAACTAATATCACAATATTGTGATCCCCAGGAGATCCACATGTTCACTGACACACATGTGTTAGAGGAGCTCTCCAGATAATGGCAGCAGCTCAAACTCTTACAACTCCTCATCCCACCTGTCTTCAGTGTCTTCTCCACGGTTGTAATATCGATACATTAACTAGGACATTCGTTCCTGTGAGGGAATGTCCTCCATCTTTTCTCGGTTATCTTTGATGCTTTGTCAGAATACCTACCCTCCGGTTTCCACCTTTCTCACTGCCATGAGAAGCTGACAGTGTGACCACCTAAGCGATTTTGTCCCCAAGACATCTAATTGGCTTCAACTAATGGAAGGAGGGAGGAAAATAAGGTCAGGCTCTCTCCCTGCGACATTGCCTCTGATCAGTTTTGTCTCTTGATTAAGAGATACTGCTCTCAAGGAGGCCTGATCTCTACCTCCCGGCTCCAGGAGCCATGCCCTCTGCTGATCCCCTTGGGCTCTGGGGTGGCAAAGCCAGCCTGTGGTCAGCCCAAGCTACTGCACTGTCCCTCAGAGACCTCCTACACCAGTGGTCCCAACCCTGCTGCTCCTCACAAGCCCCAGGAGTTCTTTAAAATACTAATTTCTGGGCTTCACCTATGACCAATTAAAATGAAATTTCTGTACTGACTGAGCAGGTACTGAACAAGGCACTGGGAGTCCAAATGGAAGATATTTCTTTTCTCATGAAACTTATAGTCTCAGGGAAGACAGATGTTGATAAAATAAACACCAATTGTTTATAAAGTGCTACCAAAGGAAAGACCAGGGACACTGATGTTTTTTAAAAGCTCCCCAGGTGATTCTAATGTCAGACAAGGTTGAAAATCACTGTCCTTACTGACACCTATATAAATAAACCTTTCTCTTATCTTATTTTGAGTGTTTTATCTCTTTCCTGACCCATACATCCCTTTGGCTCTCCATCTTATGTTCACCCAGAAGAGAGAGTAGAAAAGAAGTGTTTAGCTAACCCTTCTTTAAATCCTAAGCCTACATCTTCAAAAGTAGTGAAGACAGATGATCAAATGCTTCAAAATATAAATCATACATACTTATGCACTTAAATGATTGCTGCAGGACAACAAAATGGGCTCTCACTTCAATATTTACACTGTATTTGACATCACTTCGGTTGGAAAGGAGATTGACAGTGTTTATTCAAGGGGCTAGCAGATACCACTCCCTAACTCATTTATTTTCATTCTCTCTTCTTGATTGATCTACGTATTTATGGCTATAACGTTTCTTCTGTGCTTTGCTGTATCCCTTAGATTCGGATCTGCAATGATTTAATTATCAATGTTTTTATAACTTGAGTTTTTATTTCCTCAAACCCAAGAGCTCTTATGCAGCTTTTGAAATTTCTATTGGAAGGGCTGTTTTTTTTTTAAGCTCTAGCTTTATTTTGCTGTCTTTCTTAATGTTTATCCAGTTGTGAAGCACTTAATGGCTTCATTTTTTGTGTGTTTCTTTTATTTCCTGTATTTCTGCTTTATGAATAGTGACCCTGTGTGCTTAAGTGCACAGCTATCGTGACTGTGATATCTTCATTATGCATTATTTCATACTTTAGTACTATGTATTTCCTCCTTGACTCAATTAATGCCTTTTGGCCTGCATGTTACCTTGGCTGATGTTACCATCTCAGTGCCTGCTTTCTTCTTGTTTCCATGTGCCCAGTGTATTTTTGACCATTAGTTTATTTTCAATGTTTTTGAATCATTTTATTTTAGTCCTGTCTGTAGCTCAGAGCTAGATTTTTCTTTAGTTAAGCTGGAAATACTTTTGTTAGTAGCAGAGTGAAGTTCGTTTATATTGACTGATGTAGCAATCTTATTTCTCTTATATTATTTTGTGATGTTTTCTTTTTTTCAAAGTTTAATTGTTTGAGTTTTTGTCTTTAGAGACTCTGTGTTGTGAATTTTAGATTGCCACTTATAATTCTTATCTATCTTTTTTTCTTTATTCCTTTTAAACTCCCATTTTCCCACTTATTTTGTTAGCTTTTCTCCTCTCTATTTTGTTTCTTACTACGTGCTTAATTGTGTCCACTTTTGATGCTCCTTCAAATTTCACCTTCATGTCTGTGTTTTTCCTTCCACATCTTTCTACCTAGCTCATACTTTATCTCCTGGCCACACTTTCCCTTGATTCCTTTCACTTTTGTTTTAGGGTCTTTCTTCATAAAAACAATGATTTCATTTTTTAAAAAAATTATGACAAAATGTTTAGTCATTATTTTGTGTACAGTTGGCCCTTTGTGTCCATCAGTTTTACATCAGCAGATTCAAGCAACTGTGGATGGGAAGTATTTGAAAACAAATTCCAGAAAGTTGATACTTAAACAATACAGTGTAATAGTTATTCGCATAGCATTTACATTGTCTTAGGCGTTATAAGTAATCAAGAGATGATTTACAGTAAATGGGAGGGTGTGCATAGGTTATATGCAAATACTACACCATTTTATATAAAGGACTTGAGCATCTGCAAAGTTTGGTATCTGTGAAGGGTCCTAGAACAAATTCCCTATGGATACCAAGGAACAACTCTACAATATCAGATTTTGGATAGCTCTTTTTTCTATTGCTACTAATTTCTTCTGTTTCTTTCTAATACCTTTTAATCAATGTTGTGCTACTGCATTTTTATTGCTCATTATTAAAATAATTAGACTGGCTTGAACCAACTTTATTGAAGAATTTCTGGCAGGTGAAAAAACAGTCAAGGTAGTCCTCCAGTTGGCAGGATTTAGAAACCAAAGATTTTTCTTCTTTACTGCCTCAGGATGGAGGTTTCCTGCCAATAAGACATGTCTGTGTGAGCCTTCATATGGTCCTGCCTCCTCTGTTTCTATGAAACAAGCCAAAGTCAGAGAGAACAAAAAGATTTGTCTTCTGGGAAGGAGCCTCTTGCCCTAGAGAAATATTTTCTTTCTGGAAGTTTCTGAGCCCTGATACCCCCAGGCCTCCTCTCTCGTATCCATGTTCCTGCATTCTGCTTCTTTGTGTGTGACTTGTGCTACATCTCAGACCCTGTACCCAGTTCTTTCATACATTGAGAAGTGAGACTGCACCTATTTTCTTGAAAAGATAGAGGAAGGGACATAGTTGAATTAATGTTTTTTCTCTGTGTTCCTAAAGGAGGCGGTTTCTAAGAAGGAACAGGGAAATGTTGGTCTATGCAGCCATGTTCTAATCTGGGCTACCAGATGAATGGGTCAATCCAGTTAAAAACAATTTAAGTCACCCTGAAATTATAAAATTTTTGACAAAACTGACAAGTTACTTAGCATCCTGAGTATCAAACTATATAGATACTCAGAGCCTTCTTTCCCCCCTTCTTTCCCCAATCTCATCTACTCCTATGGTTTTACATACAATGTTTGTGCTAATGTTCCCAAATTTTTACCTCCTCCTAGATCTACACAACAAACTGTCAACATAAAGATTGCGAATCATTTGAAAATTTTGCTGGACACCTAAATTTCAGAAGGGAGGTGCGAAAGTTTCTCGGATAGAGTCACGACGGATAAAAAGGGAGAGCAGAGGGGACCGGGGTAATCGAAGGCACAGGGGTTAAAAGGAAGAGGCAGAGCTTTTACAAGCACATCAGAAAGGAAAAAAAAAAAGAAATATCAAAGAGAAAGTGGTCCCATTAATAAATCAGGAAGGCAAAATAAATCAATGAAGATCTTTCAGTGGCTGAACTCCTCAACTTGCTTTTCAAAATTGGATTTTAAGGAGAAAACTAAAGAGGGAGAAGCCAGAAGGAGCTTAGCTCTACTTTGATATGAGCTATCAAAAGAAGCAGATGCAAATATGAAGAAGGCACCATTTACCTGAGTCAGGAAACATGCAGCTGAAACAAACAGGTTAAACGTCAAGTACAGAGAGTAAGGACTGTCCACATTTTGATAGTCTCTTAGGTCAACTAGTGTCACCTCACTTTATCAGTTTTCCAGGTGAGTCTCCATGGATACCCCCTTCCCATTCATTCATTCATTCATTCATTCCTTACTTATTAACTAAGAAAGATTTAAACCCCTCTTATGCCCTAGAGCAGTGGTCCCCAACCTCTTTTGGGCCACGGACTAGTTTAATGTCAGAAAATATTTTCACGGACCGGACTTTAGGGTGGGACAGATAAATGTATCACGTGACCGAGACAAGTGTCAAGAGTGTATCTTAGACAGATGTAACAGAGGGAATCTGGTCATTTTTTAAAAATAAAAGATCGTTCAGATTTAAATATAAATAAAACGGAAATAATGGAAGTTATTTATTCTTTCTCTGCGGACCGGTACCAAATGGCCCACGAACCGGTACTGGTCTGCGGCCCGGGGTTTGGGGACCACTGCCCTAGAGGAACTTGTGACCTTGTGGATCAAGTTGTGGACAAAGCTGATGTGTAAAGAAATCATAAATAGCCCTGGCCGGTTGGCTCAGCGGTAGAGCGTCGGCCTAGCGTGCGGAGGACCCGGGTTCGATTCCCGGCCAGGGCACACAGGAGAAGCGCCCATTTGCTTCTCCACCCCTCCGCCGCGCTTTCCTCTCTGTCTCTCTCTTCCCCTCCCGCAGCCAAGGCTCCATTGGAGCAAAGATGGCCCGGGCGCTGGGGATGGCTCTGTGGCCTCTGCCTCAGGCGCTAGAGTGGCTCTGGTCGCAATATGGCGACGCCCAGGATGGGCAGAGCATCGCCCCCTGGTGGGCAGAGCGTCGCCCCTGGTGGGCGTGCCGGGTGGATCCCGGTCGGGTGCATGCGGGAGTCTGTCTGACTGTCTCTCCCCGTTTCCAGCTTGAGAAAAATGAAGAAAAAAAAAAAAAAAAAGAAATCATAAATACGCAATATGAGAAGCCTTACAATTAAGACACAGACAGGGGGCAGGGGAATCGAAAGGAGGAGAACAATGAACCCTGCCCAGGGCAGTCAGGAAAGGCTTCACTGAACAGGGATCTTTGAGCTGAGATGTAAAAGCAGAGATTACGCCAGGACAGCATGGTAGAAGGAACAGCACATGGAAGAGTGTGGCTCCGATGGGAAGCTACAAGCACCTTGCTATGTGCAGACACAAGAAGCAGAGAGGAGAGGAGGAGAAGATATGGATGGAAAGGTTGGTGGGGTCCATGGCATAAAAGGTGTTAAATGCCAGGCTAAGGATTTTGAACACATTTGGTGGGCTATGGAGAGCAATGGGAGAGTGGCTTGTGATCAATTTTATTTTAGAAAAACAACTTCAATAGCAGTAGAAGTGTTGGGTAAAACTAAAGGCCAGGAAGCCATTAAAGACACTATTACAAGCATTCAGGGAAGATTTGAAGAGGGCCTGGCATGGCCACAGGGACAGAGAGGAAAGAAATTATTCGAGACATATTTAGAAGATCGTGTCGAATGCAGCAGAGAGGCACATTAAGACAGAGGCTGGAAATCATCCATTGGGTTTGGCAATTAGGAAGTCATTGGTGACCTTAGCTGGAGAGGTTAGCAGGAATTGGTGTTGGGAGCAGTGGGGCAGACAGAAACCAGATTGAGTGTATTGAGGATGAAATTGGAAATTAAAATCTGAAGGCAGAAGTCTAACTGTGAAGTGAGGAAGAGAGAGCTAGGGCCATAGGAGATTTATAGGAGAAGCTTGACCTCGGACCATGGTTATAGTTCTAGGTGGAGGGGTAAGAACCTGCAGAGAAAAGCAGATGAAGACGTATCATAGAGGAATGTGTTGCCTGAGCAGGAAGGGACCGAATAAATTATGTGATACCGAAGGCTTGGGTGCAGATAAGTGTCTCTGTGAGAAGTAACAAAGAGTTGAAAAAGTTAGTGTCCCATGGTTTCTATTTTTCCTGTATAGTAGGACTTGGTGGGAAGATTCTGAGAAGCTTTAAAATCAGCTTAGGTGGCTGAAACTACTGAGTACTAATGAATAAATCTATTGTCGAACTCTGTCATGGACCCAGGTGACCCTGTAAAGCAAACTTTGCAGTGGTACCCCTTCTCCTGGCTGGGTAGATTTACTCCAGGATATTCAGCAGCCCTGCTGTTGTTTTGTCTGCGCAGGTCTCCCTTCCAGCCTCTCAGTTTCTGAGAACTGCAGCAGCGGCAGTCCCTTTCATTACACGGGGATGGGAGCCATTTGGGGAGCAGCTCTGTTTATGCCAGGGGTCCCCAAACTTTTTACACAGGGGCCAGTTCACTGCCCCTCAGACCGTTGGAGGGCCGGACTATAAAAAGAACTATGAACAAATCCCTATGCACACTGCACATATCTTATTTTAAAGTAAAAAAACAAAATGGGAGCAAATACAATATTTAAAATAAAGAACAAGTAAATTTAAATCAACAAACTGACCAGTATTTCAATGGGAACTATGGGTTTGCTTTTGGCTAATGAGATGGTCAATGTGCTCCTCTCAATGACCACCAATGAAAGAGGTGCTTCTTCCAGAAGTGTGGTGGGGGCCAGATAAATGGCCTCAGGGGGCCACATGCGGCCCGTGGGCCATAGTTTGGGGACCCCTGGTTTATGCCATGTGCTCTCCCCCTTACAGGCCATGGTGGGTTGATCCTGGGGTGAGAATCTGATCCAGTCTGCGGCTATTAGCATCCCTACATCAGGAATTTCAAACTGGATCTAAAAGCTCCCATCTGAGTCTGCCTTCTCTCAAACTGTCAATTCAGAAGCTACTGGCAGTAGCCACTTCTTACCACGAGGACTGGAAAACAGGAATAGGAATGGCAGCAAGAGAGGAGAAGCGTACGGCAAATGGAATGACGACCCAGCCGACGTCCTTGACCTCCTTTAGTACCAGCTTCCGTTTCTAGGCATCCCTGCAGCTTCTTATAAGAATTTTTTTTTTCTAAAATGCTTTTAGCTCAGCTGGACGAGGTTTCTGTCACTGGCAATGCAAAGTTTTCTAACAAAACAACGGTGAAGGCAGACTGCTAGATGTACCCAGATTTTGGAGAATGTGCAGGATTTGGAGCATTTGTGAGGATAAGAGAGGAAGAAATCAGTAAAAGGAGGGTGAGAGGGCATTAGGGAGTCCCCTAAGAGTTCAGGCTACTTTTGAACAGAGATTCTCAGCCGTGGCCATTCATCAGAATCAACCTGGAGAGGTGTGAACACTTGTGTATGCCCATCCCCGGTTTCTCTGTGAAGAAGTTTGGGGAGAGAGAGGTGGTTCTAATATGCGTCTAGTAAGTCAGGTTTGGGCTACAAGCTTAGAAAGAAGGGAGGGCCAAGGAGCTAAAGGCCTCTGAGAAGAGCAGATGTTGAGGGGATAAAGAAGAGGGGAGACTGGGCAGCCGGCTAGAGGCTGGAGGCTGGCATTGCAGAAAGGGGTGTGTGCAGGTGGGTTAGTGATGTGGGTGGAGGATACAGGTGCCAGAGGGAAGGGTTATGAAGCAAGAGCACCAGATGGACCCACTGCACAGACTGAAGAGCCCTAAGAGGGTGGCAGGTGCAGAGTGAAGAGTCTGCAAATTAGGATCCCACGGGTGACCTGGACCTCTACAGACAGTAGGAAGGAAATAGAAGATAGAAGCAGACAACAGGTCATAGAATTGGCTTTTCTCCTAATCCATCTTCCTACCATTTGGGAAGCATTAAAACAGAGGCCGGGAGCCTGGGCTATGGGTATGTCTCCGAACTCCACCTCCACCACTCCCTGCTGTGTGTGCCTGGGTAAGTGACTGCACCTCCCTAAGCTTTAGTTTCCGTATACATAATACCCAAGTGCTTTATAATGCACCAAAAGTAAGAGAACATATTAAACTAAGCGCTCAGTCAATGGCATCTCTTATTATCCATTGAAAGGGGTTTCAAAGGGCAGAGTAGAAATGCTTTGGTGGATAAGGTGGCTGAGGAACTAGAGAGCTAAATGGGAATGAGCGTCCCTTAGGGAGAAGATGGCAAGAGAGTCTTTATTCTGGAAGTGACCAAGGAGTATGGGATGAAGGACAAAGAGGGAATAACTTGATTCCACCTTCCCTTTGGTATATTGTTTTCTATTGCTCCTCTAATCAACTACTGTACACTCAGTGGTTGGAAGTAGTGCAGATTTCATATCTGACAGTTTGGTTGGTCAGAAATCCAACACAGTCTCCCTGGGCTAAAGTCAAGGTGCCAGCAGGGTTCTTTTTAGAAACTCTAAGGGAAATCCTTCCCCTCCTTTTTACTGCATTCCCTTGCTCCACCTCCCAAACCAGCATCCTTGCATCTCTCTGACGCTCCTTCTGACCCCAGACCTCTTTCTAACGACAGCTGGCAATCATTCTCTGCTTTCAAGGATCCTTGTGATTACATTGAGCTTTTTTCGATAATCCAGGGTCACCTCTTCATCTCAAGGTCTTCAAATTAATCATACGTGCAAGTCCCTTTTGCTACATAAAATAACTATTAACAGGATCTGGGGTTGAGGACACCATAAACATTTGTAAGGGGCCCAATATTCTGTCTGCCACAAGTTGGGATAAAGAGTTTGGCTGCAGCCTCTGACCGTCTGCAAACCCAGATTTCTGATGGACCATTAGTGACATGAAATGAGTTGAAAATTTGCTCAGGGTTCCAAATGAAATGGAGGGGCTGAGTCATTTTGATGACTCTGCACTGGTCTGCCCCTGGCAGAGGGCAGCTGGGTCAGGAAAAAGAATACACAGAGAGTCAGCCCTGGTATCCAAGTAAGCATGTATCTTGGACCAAGTGGCAGCAGTGGGCCCATGTGCAGGGCATGAGAACTGACTGCAGATTTGGCCAGATTCAATGTGCTGCTGACGGTGACTGTGGACTTACCCTTCACACTGTTTAATTCTTCTCCCCAACAAGTACTTTCTGCTACTCAGAGACATAAGCTTTTCACGGGATGTGCTTCCGCTGTAAAACCGACTTCCTCTCCACTTTACTACCCTGCTCTGACCCCAGTCCTATAAAAAGTTGTATTTAGGAACTGCTATGGGGAAAGAATCTGATGATTAAATATATGTTAAGTGAACGATTATGAGGGTTAATGTATTCATATTTTAAACCAAAGGAAAGACTTGTTAATAGTGGGCTTCCAATAGTCAAACTAAAGAGAGTAGAGAGGGCCTCCGGCATATTTCAAATAAAACCACATGGGTAACCACCTACTCTAATTATCACCAATGTTGGGACCAGTTCTCAATAAATAAAAAACACTCCACTTCTCCGCCTGTGTCTGATGCTGTCTTTGAAACTGTGGATTCCTGCTGCTCTTCCCCCAGCAGGTATTGCCTTGCTGTTGAGCTCCACACTGGAACATCTTTACTTCTGCCTCTTATGTCTCTGATTTAGAAACTAGTCTGGCCAACTTCCTGTCAAATATCACAAAGACACCTGCAGCAAAGGAGGAAGCCCAGTCAAGAGCACCGTTTTAAACCAGACCTGACAACCCACCTGGAGGTGAGGAGAGGAAAGAAGAAGAGGCAGGTATTGACAGTTGAAGGATCAGAAAGCTTAATAGCTACTCTCCATATTTAACTGTTATGATTCTGTAATCCTTGAAACAGTAATAACCTATCTGATGACATCTGAGATCCCCAACCCACACCCAGCTCTAGGAATCTCAATGCTTAAAAAGGGACCTTTCAAATAATTGGCAAACACATATTGTTCTTTATGATTTTGCACTCCTGCCTCTGTCAGACACAGTGAAAGGTTTTCCATGGTATAGACAAGTTTTTTTCTTATTTATTGGGACCTTTTAACTGGGCGTCAGATATTACCATCTCCCAGCACAACACTGGACTTGCTTACACCTAAGAAGTATTCTGGTCAGCCCACCCAGTCAAACCCATCCTGACTCTCTTCATTATTGCTCTGATGGCCAAGAAGATTCCAGATCACCTCTCTGCAATGCAAAAGTGAGCATCTTTATCCTTTTCTGCTGGAATCAGGCTGGTCCATGGATTTTTTACTAAAATGTGCCACCACCAAGAAGTTTGGGCACTCTGAGTCATACTTAAGGTGATTCTTTGGAGACTTTCTGAAATAAATGAGGATTATAATATTAACTAGTAGGTAATAAAATGACTAGCCCTGTCTGTGTGGTTTCCAACACTCAGAAATAGCCCTGGTTGAAACAGAAGACTAGCAGAGAACTTCCATCCATAATTCAGTAAGCCTGTGTTCCTAATCGCAGTCCGCCAGCCCACACGATGGCAAGGCCCAGTCAGGTGATGGCTGGGGTTCTCATTCTAAAACAAACTATCTTAACCAAAGGTAAACTAACTAAAATAAAGAGCTAGAAACACACTTACGAAAGTAAATAATGAACCGGCAACTCCACTCCAATACATATCTAAGGGGATTGAAAATAAATGTCCACACAAACCCATGTAGAGGGATGTTAAACCCAAAAGGGGAACAACTTAGATGTCCATCCATTGAGGAATGGATAAACTAAATGTGTATATTCACATACATTATTCAGTCAAAGAAAGGAATGGAGTATGGATACATGCTATAACATGGATGAACTTCAAAAACATGCTAAGTAAAAGAAGCCAGACACACACAAAAACATATAATGTATAATTCTACTCGTTTGAAATATCCAAAACAGGCAAATCCATAGAGACAGTAAGTAGCTTAGTGGTTGCCAGGATCAGGCCAGACAACGAATGGCGAGTGTCTGTCTACTGAGAGATACAGGGTTTCTTTTTGGCATAATGGAAATGTTCTAGAATTAAATAGTGGTGATGGTCACACAAGTATGTGAATGTACTGAAAAACATGGAATTGTGCACTTTAACTGGGTGAATTTTCAGCCAACTACCAAGATGATACCAGGGAACAGAGAACCATAGACTTGAAACTCACTTCAGAGATGGAGAAAATCAGACCCTGAGAAATGGAGTGGATCACCCAAGGTCTGGCAACTTGTAGTGGTAGAGCTGGAAACTGAACTCTCAGAAAGCCTATGCTCGAGTCAGAACTCCTAAACACCAGCTTTTCGCTGCTCTCCGTTTTTATTTATTTATTTTATTATTATTATTATTATTATTTTTTTTTTGTATTTTTCTGAAGCTGGAAACGGGGAGAGACAGTCAGACAGACTCCCGCATGCGCCTGACCGGGATCCACCCGGCACGCCCACCAGGGGCGATGCTCTGCCCACCAGGGGGTGATGCTCTGCCCCTCCAGGGCGTCGCTCTGCCACGACCAGAGCCACTCTAGCGCCTGGGGCAGAGGCCAAGGAGCCATCCCCAGCGCCCGGGCCATCTTTGCTCCAATGGAGCCTTGGCTGCGGGAGGGGAAGAGAGAGACACAGAGGAAGGAGGGGGGGTGGAGAAGCAAATGGGCGCTTCTCCTATGTGCCCTGACTGGGAATCGAACCCAGGTCCCCTGCACGCCAGGCCGACGCTCTACCGCTGAGCCAACTGGCCAGGGCCTGCTCTCCTGTTTTAAAGTGAACCATTTTAAAGTAGTAATAGCTATTCATGGGCTGTAAGTTTGCTTTGCCTTCCAGGTAATCTACTTTTATGTCAACAGAATCTTTGAGGGAGGGAAAAAAATCTCAACAGAAGATTTTATAATAATGAAAACTAAAGGAACCTCTGAAGTCCAAAAAGACAAGACTTTTGTATCTGGTACTTCCTTTACTAACCAGCTCCTGCCCCTACCAACCATACCTGGAAGCACCAAGGCCAACGGCGCTTGTTTTTCTTTAAGTCATTATTAGTTGCTCATTTAACAGCAGTCTTATACATTCTTTCCATTCCTTCCATTCCTTATACATTCTTTCCACTAGAAGTTGAACGGTTAACTCTTTTTCACTGGTTTAGGCTTCTCTGCCGAGCAAATGCTTGGGTCTGCTGGGAGACGAGGGAGGGGCACCAGTGGCCTCAGAGCCCGGATGCTTCCTTAGCTATCCCTAGCCCAGTTCTTGGTCACCTCAAGCATAAAAAGGCCTCCAGGTATTTTACATCCAAATGTAAGGGAATGGTATTTTTTTAATCCCTGAATATATAACTTATTTCATAAACCAACAGCACACATAGTTGCAATCTTTTCCTGGTGATGAGAACTTTTAAGATCTTTTCTCTTCCCAACTTTCAAACATACAATACAGAATGAATAACTATAGTCACCATGCTGTACATTATAACCTCCCCATGATTTATCTGTTTTATAACTGGTAGTTTGTACCTTTTGATTAAAATTTATATTCTTTGTCCCTTTAGTACCTTTTATAATACCAAATAGATATTTGCCAAGGGAATAGTTAAAATGGAGATTTCGAGGCTCTGGGTAATAGGAATAATAACTAAGATTTGTGTGAAGTTCCCCCTATAGCTTAGTGCTGTGCTGGGTACTTCACTCCGCCAATACTGCCAAATACCCATATAATCTATGGTTCAAAGAAGCATGGCATTCTAGTCCTGGAACGGTATTTGAGTGTCTGCTAAAATGCTCACTGGCCTAAAGCTAGCTTCCATTTATATTTGTCTAATTTTTTTTTCTGTATTTTTCTGAAGCCGGAAATGGGGAAAGACAGTCAGACAGACTCCCGCATGCGCCCGACAGGGATCCACCCGACACGCCCACCAGGGGGCGATGCTCTGCCCCTCCGGGGGGTCGCTCTGTTGCGACCAGAGCCACTCTAGCGCCTGGGGCAGAAGCCAAGGAGCCATCCCCAGCGCCCGGGCCATCTTTGCTCCAGTGGAGCCTCGGCTGCGGGAGGGGAAGAGAGAGACAGAGAGGAAAGAGAGGGGAGGGGTGGAGAAGCAGATGGGCGCTTCTCCTGTGTGCCCTGGTCGGAATCGAACCGGGACTTCTGCACGCCAGGCCGACGCTCTACCACTGAGCCAACCGGCCAGGGCCTATATTTGTCTAATTTTATTTTAAACTGAGGATCTGTGCAGATACATATGAAGGCTTTTATTTAAACACGAAGTTGCTCCTCACCCCTTGTCTTTCTCCATTCTTTAGGAACACAGGGTACTTGTTCAGATACTGAAAGCTTGCCGAGATGCTCCACCAGGCGCCCTCAAACTACGGCCTTGAGCTGCATGTGGCCCCCTAAGGCCATTTATCCGGCCCCCCGCCGCACTTCCGGAAGGGGCACCTTTTTCATTGGTGGTCAGTGAGAGGAGCACTGTATGTGGCAGCCCTCCAACGGTCTGAGGGACAGTGAACTGGCCGCCTGTGTAAAAAGTTTGGGGACCCCTGTTCCACTGTCTTCATCCATACCCCACCACGCAGCTGTAAGACCTCAGTCTTGTTACTATCAATAGATACACGTGTCCAGAGAGTACACGTGGAGTTCAAGCACATCTCAGAAGGTGGGGAATGGTATTTTTTTAATCTCTGAATATCTAACTTATTTCATAAACCAACAGCACACATAGTTGCAATCTTTTCCTGGTGATGAGAACTTTTAAGATCTTTTCTCAGGAGCACACGTATGTCTGTACCAGCTTCTGATTACTACCCTGAAGATCGGCTAGGCCATCAAGCTCATTCTCCTGGGTTTCTACCAAACCTGGATTCCGGATTCTACACCAGGATTTATTAGAACACAGTGCAGTTTGCTTGGCATGCACATGTGGGGCATCTTAAATTATGCATATGGTTGGGAGAACATCTGTAGTGAAGCTCTATGACCATCTCTACTCCAGGATACTGTGAGCTCTGGGGCCGTTCTATTTATATACATGGGGAATGGTAAGTGGGTCTCTAACATTGATATGTGTGGCCACTTTGCCAGCTAATGAGGCAGCCCAGAAACAGAAGAACACCTGATAACCACCAAGGCAGGGACTCATGTAGTGCAGACCCCAGTGGGAGTGATGGCATGTGACTTGCTGATAGGCTTATTCAAAAACAATTTCTCATTAATATGGATCCTGTGCAACCTGAATAGAGAAACAGAGTGTCTATGGAATCTCCAGGTTGTTTTTTCATCTATCTGCAAAATGAACCGCACTCCTGTCTTAATGAAAATGCTACTCAATTACTATGATTTTATTAACAAGACAAGTGTAGCTATTTAGTGTGTAACAATGCAAGAGTTATAATTCCAAGGGGATTGTCAGATGCTAATTCTAAATTCAGAATGCAAAGCAAAAGTTTTATCAGCCTCTTCCCTGCAAAGTGTACTTCTACTTTGTGTTAAAAAAAAAAAAAATTCGGATTTGGTACCTGGGCAATTAAAATCTTAAAAGTTGCTGTGGTCACCAGCATATTATAAACATTTTTCATAATATTATAAATATGAAAAATTTAACAACTGAATATACATTAAACTGAACCTTAATCTTGGCTTTTGTTTGCATGAAGCAAGTAGCCCCAAGTACAATATAATACATTATGTACCTAAGATGTCTCTTCCCTCTCTGTTTCGGTTGCTGGTGTATTAAGAAGTAGGATGGGACTTCTATTGTTCCAGAATCTAGGCTAAAGTCTCAAAGACCCCTGTTAGGTCCCTCAACCATGGTTAGGTCTGAGCAAAAGAGAGGGGAGAAATTTTTAACCGGACATGAGATTGAGATTTTAAACATACTTACACTGGACTGTTTAATACCTGAAAATGAATCTTAAGTATCCAAGTGGGACTTTTCCTATAACTGAAAGTGACTTTGCAAACATAAGATCACAGAGAACTCTATTAAAAAAAAGTGGTGAAGGGATTTTTGCCCAAAGATATTAGGTTGTGAGAAGAAATGAGGCTACTCCTAGTGTGGACCCTGGTGAGTTTAGGTTACAGAAATAAAACAGATCCAATTCAATATGACAGAAAAGTCCTGAATAAGTAATATGTGTAGATCATAGCGCTAGGAACACTGTGGGAAATAAAGAGGAGGAATCCTGTCATAGCCCTTATGAAAATTATAACTGAAAGTGGAAATTGTGTAAACAAGTAGATGTGCAGACCAAAGAATCTAAATAGAAAGTGAAGAGCGAGGGCTGCCCGCTGTCCAAGCCCCTCTGGGCTGTCCCTTCCCCCTTCCGCCTACTGCCTGGAGCTGGCGGGGCCCCACTTGTACTGGGTGCCCTGGTTGGAGTCTGCCCAAGTGGGACGAGTTTGGGGGACCATGGTGGACCCAGGGGGCTGGGACTGGCCCTGTCCACCGCTTCTGCTTGCTCAAGCCAGAGACTTGGGGTTTCAGTTTGTAAGTGAACAGATTAACTTGAAATACCTCTTTTCTCTACTTTGGTTTGTTTGAAATCTTAACAAAATAACTTCATGAAAAGATAAAATAAGTTACTCTGACAATATTTTGTTATATTCTGGCTATCACAGATAGTCTGAGAAATGTAGGGTGCTGAAAAACATTGGCATTTTTGTAGAACTCAGTGGTTTGGGAATAAAACAGTAAGGGACAACTTAACCTGCCTGGCTCCTGCAAACCCAGGGTGCAGAACGATAGGAAGGGGATGGCATTTGATCTTGACCTTGAAGGATTTTAGGTAATACAAAAAAAAAAAAAATAGGTAGGACATTGAAAGAACAAAGTTTTCATGGACTCATTTGTCTTCAAAATGGGCTGGTTGAACAGATTCTTACTGTTTACAAGCAAATAGTCCAAGGACTCTATCTACATGTGAACACTCAGTAACTCTCTCTCTGACACATAGAAAATATCAGTTAAAACCAAACTTATTATCGATGTTTTCTCTTTGGAAGTTCCCTGTGTCTGGGAATTCAGCTTGCTTCCTTTCTGCTACAGAACATTCTGGAATAGCTGTAGCCAAGGGTCAGAGGAACTGGCTCAAGGCAATCAATAGATCCTGGACAATAATTAAATTTGCTTTATGTCGTATTCAACCAACACAGAATCATGTTGGAGTCACTTTTCTATTTTCTGCTCTAATCCCCTGACTTAAGTTCTTGTGACTGTTTCCTGAATTCTGCTCTTTCTTGGACAACTTTCTTCTGCAATCTGTGAGATGTACCATACTTACAATGAGCGGCACAAAGGACCTGTCGGAGAACTCGAACAGGATTGGAAACTGCTGGAGGCAGAGGGGTTCTCCACCGCAGAGTTCCTTAGTGCGATGCTGGACCGTGTTTGACAAAGGGTTTCAAATAAATGGATTAAACTCTGCTGCTGAATGAATGGGAATGACTAATCATGGTCACTGATAAAAGACTATACAGGATGCATTTCAGCCAAGGAGTTTCGTTCATGCTGAATAATTATTAGAATGATAATAAGTAACTTAAGAATATTTTAAGATCTGCTGAGTTGTTTGTGCTATTCTACAAGGTCAGAGCACCTCATAAAAACGATTGATGTTTTCTGCCTTCCGCTAAGCTGACAGCCTTCATCTCTCACCGCAGTTTATGGTTCCTGACCCCGCATTCCAGAGCCGACCTGGAAGAGCCACGCTTCTGGGAGCCAGCTCAGATAAGCCACCTGAAAAACTTCCCTCAGAGGCAGGCAGCAGGCACGCAGAAGGGGTCCACCTGAGCCAGCTGGCAGTCCCCTGTGCCGTCCCCAAACTTCTCTAGGGTCAACACGAGGTCTGTGACAGACAGCAGCACTGACCTTCTCGGTAACACCCCAGAACACAGAGCTCATCTGTGCTTCCGGGCTGGATTCTGCAGAGAATGGGAGATGGCGCCCAACCCCCTCCGGCGTGCCAAGAGTGTGGCTGGTCTATGTGATACCCAGGCAGCTGGCACGCACTGGCTCTCCCTGGGGTCACCTCAGGAGCTGTGAATCCTGCTCTGTCTCCCCCAGAGTGTCTGGGGGAGTGGAATCTTCATTACAATATGTGCTGTGGGGGTGGATCTTACACTTTGTACAGAATGCCACTGGGCACAGAAGCCAGCATCTCTAGGATTTGTGATTCGACATCCATGCATAGGTCTGTAGTCCAGAAACTGCTGAAAGTCAGGGGTGCCAACCACATGGACAGTGTGTGAGAGCCGCACAGTGGTCAGACTCTTCCCTGCTCTTAAGAAAGACCCCAAATGTGCCCAAGGAGCCACATACCCCATTTGTAAAATGGAAGACACCTTGCTAATTGACAGGCCTATGATGGTGTGGCACTTTAAATTACCTTGGCATTAATTGCCTGGACAGGTTGTTCGCTCAAATTGCCCTGGCTCACTAATAACCTGAGTGGGCTGGTGTTTTAAATGACCATGGCACTAATGGGCCAGGCTGGCTGCTATTTCACATCGTCCTGGCACTAATGGCCTGGAAAGGGGCTTGCTTTGCAGATTAACGAGTGTCCTCCAAATGGCAAAAGATTATAGAAAAAGAAAGAAAACAAGCCTGTGCGAGAGAAATAAAACAGAAGTTTTACTTCTCCTCGCTCTCAGCACCAGGCGTCTATGAACACTACAAACAGGTCTGGAGGGCTGTGCCTCCGCTGAAGGAACATATCATGCTTCCACCTTCCTCTTCCCTTCCATACTGATCACAGAATACAATCACTTTTTTTTTTTAACTTAAAAACGTTATCTATAGTTCATTGAAGAAGTAACACCTCCTCTGTTCCAGCCATGTATCTCTACTTTAATTTCTGCTCATTCCTATCCCTTGCTCTCACTTCATCCCCAAGTTTATTGGTTCACCAAATATCGACTGATTTAGTGATCATCTATGCCAGTGTACAGCAAGAATTTTTAGAACATGCAATACCTGACTACTTAGTCAGGGGCACTGACCTCTTTTCCCTTAGATTGTCAAACAAAGAAACAAAAAAATGACAGCAGCCACCACAACAATAGCTATCCAGTGTGAACACCCTGTCTTGAACCATAAATATATAGGTCATATACTATAATAGAGTTGCATCTTATTGATTAATTCCTGGTACCTGAAATTCTTATATATAAGTATAAACACCTGATTTTTTAAAAAGTCACTTTGAACAAAAAAAGGTAGGCAATTACTGTTATTGCCCCCAACCCCCTTTTGTAAGTCAATCAAACTTATACCTATGTTTTGTCAGATTGGCTAAAAATATAATATATTTTTTGGTGTGCTGGAGAACTTTAGTAATTAGTTTATGTGTGCCAGGAGTTGCAAAAGGTTGAACATTGCTGGACTTTGTGCAGGGCCCCCATAGAGTCCTTGGAAATGGAGACAGGGAGCCATACACCCCACCTCCAGGAGCGCCCATGTTCCTCAGGGGAACAGAGAGCCACTGACAAATAATTGCTTTGCAACATGGTAGGCGCTGTGAGAGTCTGCAGCCGTGCTGAGCTGGAAAAATCTCCACGCTACAGGTGTGTCTGAAGAAGACAGTAGGAAGAGCTACTCAAGACAGGAATGAGGAAGAGGTGGACATGCACAAAGGCTGAACTCATAAAAAAAAAAAGCTCAGCTACAAACCATAGCTTAAGGGCGAGGCAGTGAGAGTCAAGGCCGGAAAGTTTGGTGAGAGCTAGACTGTAAAAACCTTGGGAAGGAAGGGAAAGATTTGAGAAATATTTCAGGGAGGGATTCTCTTGGCTGAGGACTGGTTGCTTATGGGATTTTTGGAGGAGGAGGAGGAGTAGAGGAAGGCTTCTGGCTTCTGGCATTGATAACTGGGTACATGGTGTGGGGAGGAGTCAGGTAGGGGTGGATGATGAGAGACATTAGAATGTATTCTTCTTGAAATATTCATTCTCTGTTCCTCTTTCCCAATAGTATTTCACCCATTCATTGCTTCTAGATGCATGAAGCCAACCGTGTTGGTGGCACTGGGAGAAATGCCTGTTTCGTGGGGCTCTCCTTGAATTTCATCAAGAGGACCACCCTTCCCATGCAGTAAGGGGGCTTGGATCTTAAAACAAATCAGTGCAAAGGGTTTGGTGCCCATAGTTAACAGGAATAAGACAGCAAATCTAACTGTAATCTCTCCCATTTTGTGCTCCATTCTAACTCTTCTTCATGGTAATCCAAACTTGCAGTGGCTCTCAGAGGATGGATTAGTGAGCAGATTTTTTTTTTTTTTTTTTTTTTTTTTTTTTTTTTTTTTTTTTTTTTGCTTTCCGTTTTCCCTGTGAAAAGGTGTTCCCTGTTCTATTACAGGTGAGTAATAGAAAGAGGAGTGATTTTAAAAAGGACAAGGTATCTATACAAGATCAATTGTTATTAGAAATCTAAAAGCTACCTCTGTATTTTGACAAGTGAAACAGAAGTTTACATTTTTTTATGCATTTGTAAGATTGACTGAATAAATGGAGAGAGAAATTGGATGAAAACAAATGGTTTTTATAGAGTCAGCTGAATTCGAGTAAATGTGGATTAACTGAGACTCTACCATTTTCAAAGCCCTGTGTTAGGCACTGGAGGGTGAGCAAAGACAAATCAAATGTGGCCTCTGCTGTCAAGGAACTGAATGTTCCAGCCTGAGTGACAAGCACCACACACAGTATTTAAAGCTGGTTCTGAGGTGTGAAAGAGCCCTTCAAAATGACCAGCTTCTACAAAGTGACAGAAATGCTTCTCTTTTGAGAAGACATGGCTCCTTTTCGAGGAAAGTTGTTCTTGGTCCAACCACCACAAATATACTGTTTGCTGAGTACAGGACACCTTGCTGGGCACAACAGGGGTGGGTTGCAGGTTAAAATGTTAAGACATGGTAAAAAAAACAACTTCTAAGATTTTACTTGTGAACATCTCAATGCTGTTCATATCAGAGGATAGGTAAAGCAACCTCAATATTTTTTGATGAAATAAATTCTCCTAGGATATCTTTTCACCTAAGTAATGATTCTTAATGACTCAGAAGGGAGTCTAGAAGTCTTCTGATCTCACACCAAAGAACACACAGGTGGCTGATGACCAATCCAGATCAAGGACCCCAGTCATCCTTGTTCGTCATCTGGTGTTTATTCTGTGTAGTCTACCTTGGTGTCAACAGACACAATGATACAGAAGCAAAATGTAGAGACTGACACAGAGAGACGTAGCAGCATCATAAGGCATGTATGAGAAAACCTAGACATCCCTAGCAAGCCCTTTCTTTAGGAAAATAGATTTGCAACAGTCTCACTATGGACATGTCTTTGCCAAATTTATTAATGCATGCACAGATATGTAAAAAAAAAGAAAAAACGGATGAAAATCCTCCAGGAAATGTAGGAATTATGAGACATTGGACAGTTGCATTAGTGCTGCACCCAAGGAGAAGGCAAATAACTACAATGCATAGCCCAAACTTTTTCTTACAGCACAACATTCAATGTAGAGTGGGTTTTTTCCTTATGAAATCTATAAAGCACTAACCCTGCCTTTCAGCCTTTCTTTTACCGCTTTTTACTCTTGAATCCTGACTGTCCTTCCAGACCCAACTCACTTTTATGTCCTATAAGAGGCCTTTCATTGCCCCTTCTAGGCTATAACTGTGAGCTTTCGAAGTGATAAGACCAGGCTCTGTCTGGGTGCTCAGTGGTCAGAACGTGGTCATGGTGCACCAAAGTCACTGATTAGATCCCAGGTCAGGGCACATGCAAGAAGCAACTGATGAGTACAAAATTAAATAGAACAACTAAGTGGAACAAGCTGCTGCTTCTCATTCTCCCTTCATCCCTCTCCAAATCAATGGGAAGTTTTATTATCCCATTTTATAGATGGGAACATGGAGGTTCAGCATAGAAGTGGAGTCCAACCTCAAAGCCAAGCTCTGTACCTCCGTCTCCAGTGTTCTTTCCCTTTATTATTACATTGTCTCTCCTTCCCTGACTTTTATGAATCCAGGGATGTCTCCTGTACTTTATTGTGTTTTTATTTATTTTATTATAGTAAAATACACATAGCATAAAATTTGCCATTTTAACCATTCTTAAGTGTACAGTTCAGTTAATACATTCATAATGTAGTGCAATCATCACGACCATTTATCTTTATAAATCTTTTTATCTTGAAAAGCTGAAACTCTATACACATTAAACACTAACTTTCTATTTCCCTCCCCACCCTCAGCTCCTGGCAACTGCCACTCTACTTTCTGTTCTTATGATTTTGACTATTTTAAGTATTTCATAGAGGTGGAATCAGACAGTATTTGGGTTTCTGACTGGGATTGCATTTAATCTGTAGATTGCTTTGGGCAATATTGACATTTTACAATACTAAGCCTTCTAATTCATGAACATGGTATGTGTTTCCATTTATTTTTGCTTCTTTAATTCCATACAGCAATGTTTCATAGTTTTTATTGTACGAATCTTTCATCCCATTTCTTAAATTAATTCCTAAGTATTATATTCTTTTTGATGCTATCTTAAATGAAATTGTTTTCATAATTTTGTTTTCAGATTGTTCATTGTTAGGGAATAGAGATTCATCTGATTTTTGTTTATTGATTTTGTATTATTCTACTTTGTTGAATTCATTTATTAGTTCTAACAGTATTCTTGTGGAATCTTTATGGTACATAATCCTTTTAATATAATGTTGAATTTAGTTTGCTAGCATTTTATTGATAATTTTTTACATCAAATTTTATAAACGATATTAGCCTGTAATTTTATTTTCTTTTAGTATCCTTGGCTTTGGTTTCAAGGTAATGCTTGTCTCAAATGAATTAGGAAGTGCTCCTTCCTCTTCCATGTTTTGGAAAATTTTGAAATGATTGATATTAATTCTTCTTTAAATGTTTGGTAGAATTCACCAGTGAAGTCATCAAGTCCAGGGTTTTTATTTGTTGGAAGGTTTTTTTTATATTATTGATTCAATCTCCTTAATAGATGTAGTTCTATTCAGATTTAGTATTTCTTCATTACATAGTCTTGGTACGTTTTGTTTTTTCCTAGGAATTTGTGCATTCCATCTAGGTTATTCAGTTAGTGAGCTTACAATGATTTGTAATATTCTCTTATAATTCTTTTACTTTTGTAGAATCTGTAGTAATGTTCCCATCTTCATTTATTTTTTTTTTCTTTTAGTCAAATGAGAGGGAAATAGGAGGAGAAATAGATTTCCACATGTGCCCCAACTAGGATCCACCAGCAACCCCTGTCTGGGGCTGATGTTCTGCTCATCTGGGGCTGCTGCTCCATTGCTCAGCAACCAAGCAATTTTAGTGCCTGAGGCAAGGCCATGGAGCCATCCTCAGCACCTGAGGCCAACTTGCTCATTCAAGCTATGGCTGTGGGAGGGGAAAGAGGGTGGTGGAGAAACAGATGGTTGCTCTTCCTGTGTGCCCTGACCAGGAATTGAACCCAGGACTCCTACATGCTGGGTCGATGCTTTACTGCTGAGCCAATCTGATTTCAGTAATTTGAGGGATTTTTTCCTTAGTTCATCCAGCTAAAGATTTGTCAATTTTATTGACTTTTTCCCCCCAAAATAGCAACTTTCAGTTTTATTGATTTTTGTCTATTTTTTTTTTCTATTTTCTATTTCATTTATCTCTGCTTTAATCTTTATCATTTTCTCCCTTATGATGGCTTTGGGTTTAGATTGTTTTTTTCTCTAGTTTCTTAAGTTGTAAAGTTACATTTTTGATTTAAGATCTGTCTTGTTTTTTAATATGAACACTTATAGCAATATATTTTCTACTTAACACTGCTTTTGCCATATCCCATAAGGCATAATATTTTGTGTTTTAATTTTCAGTCATAAGTATTTTCTCATTTCACCTGTGATTTCTTTTTTTGATCCATTTGTTGTTTAAGAGACCATTGTCTAATTTCCACAATGCTGTGAGTTTTCCCTTTTACTTTTTATTGAATTATAATTTATCCTGTAATGATTAGAGAAGATATTTTGTATGATAACTACACTTTTTAAATTTATTGGGACTCAATTTGTGACCCAACATATCCTAGAAAATGTGCCATGTGCATGCAAGAAGAATGCCAATGCTGTTATTGTTAGGATGTATATGTTTGTGAGATATCATTAGCTTCTTGTGTTATTTAAGTCCTATATTTGCTTACTTATTTTCTGTCTGGTTGTTATAGCCATTCTTTAGAGTAAGGTACTGAAGGCTTTAACTAATACAATAGAACTGTCTATTTCTCCATTTAATTCTGTCAGTTTTTCTTTCATATTTTGATGGTCTGACATTAGATGTGTAAATATTTATAATTGTTACATCTTCTCACTCTATTGAAACTTTATTAATATATATTTTTATTCTTTATCTCTTTTAATCTGTTTTGATTTTAAAATTTTGTCTGAGTACATTTTAATTTTTTATAATATTTCTCATGCATCTTCTCTCCAAAACTAAATATAATTCATGAAAGACAATCCTTTGTATTTGAAACACCTGTTCATTGAATGAGTAAGTCAATAAAATACAAATACAAATAGCTTCACATTCAGAAGGCAACAATAAATGCAAAGAAGATAAAAGCAATCGTGGCAAATTGTAAGAGTCACCAAATAGTTCACAGAGATCTTGAAATTTAGGGTTTGTGGTCCTATTTGAGTATAGCTTTAAGTCTTTTGTGTGAGTAAGCTACTTAACTGCATTTAAACCTAATCAATTCTTCAAGTCATACAAACAGGTATACTCAATTGAATTTTCCATCTTCCTCTAAGTAAAAAGGAATGCTTTTGAAACAAACTATTTCAAAGATGACACAGGCCAGATGGAAACCATTGAAATGTCAAGCATGCTAGTCTCTTGTCCTCCCCAATTGGTTTCGGTTTGTTAGTGAAATAGTTCTATAGCTTTAAAAAGAAAGAAAACTTTAAACTACTTCTTAGTAATGGGCTCAACTAGCCACCAAAGTGACTTCTGGAACATCAAATTAGCTTTTGTGATAAATATTGCCATGAAACCAGTAATTAGTTTCTAATGATCCTGCATTTTTCATCAGCTGTAAAGTCATAAACAGATGAAGATTTTGGCTCCTTGGCAAACTCTTTTTGACACAGATACCTGGGAAAAGAGCAGAAAAAAAGCTCTTCTGAGGTGCCTCAGGCCACAGAAATCTGGCAAGGGCACATAGCAATTTATTCACCAAGATTTTTAACTCCCTCCAAAATTGGAGGTCAGGCTAATAAGAGAATTTTTTTCTGACTAAATCTTAAAAAAAGAGAACTGTTGGGTCTGTAAGATCTGACTTGACCTGCCACACAGAAGAAAGCTAAAGCAATAAACAGCAGGCCCTATGAAAGCAAGGGAAGCATGTTCTAGTCTTTACTTAGATTTTATTTGCTAAATTGGGATGCAAAGTAGAAATTCTATTTGGATTTATTTGTTCATTTTATTCAGCAACCATTTGGAGGATATTCTTAATGTTAAACACTGGCTTAGATGCTAATATGCAAACTTGAGTGAGTTAGTCTTGGCTCTTGCAAAACTCATAATTTAGTGGTTGGGTTATGGGGTAGGAAAAGGGGGTAAATAAAGCAATCAGTGCCACATGTCCTGTGTCACAATAGAAATCTCCCCAAGCATTACAGAGGCAGAAAAAAAGAGCTACAACCTTTGCAATGTGTGTTAGGAAGACTATAAAGAGAAAGTGACTTTACCAGTAAAAACATCTTAATGGGTGAGTAGAAATATTTAGGCAAAGGAATTTAAGGTGAACAAAAACAAGACTAAAAAGACATATTGCTACCGATTCAGAATAGCAAGCACTCTGGTGGCCAGAGCAAGAGATGTATATAAAAGTGTGACAGCAAGTAAGTTTCGACATGAGATTTTTAGTGTCCATTCAGCAAAAATCAGGTATTGCAGCATAAATATTAATGAGAACTCCATAAACAATCTGAGAAGTAGTCATTGAGACAAAGCCAACTCATGCTTTGCTTTTAAAAAATAACATCCTACTCAGTAACCTCTTCTACAGCTTTAACTCCTCACTTACATAACAGTCTTGCAATATAGGGGAGATCATGAAGAATCTACCCACTGAATAGAACGTACAAGACCCTAAGTATATTTCTCCTTCTAAACTGTTCTGCATTTTGACATGTTGTTTAACCTCTCTGAATCTCAATTTCATCATTATAATATGTATTAGACCAGAAATTTTTAATCTGGGATCCCTGATGAGCTTCAGAGGGTTTGAGGATACCCTGCAATGAGATACAAAATCTTATGCATATGTGTGGGTGTGCATCTTCCTGGGAGAAGGTCTGCAGTTTTTATTAGCCTTTCAAAAGCTCAATGATGTCAAAAGCCACTGAATTAAATTATATGCAATGTCAGCTCAAAAATTCTCTAGGTCTCTGAATCTACATTTAATATAAGCCTTTAGTTATATGCTGTCATACTGTCAACTTTTATGAAACCAGTCAACTAGTCATTATAAAAAATAGTGCTACAGTATGAGTATCTCCCAATGAATTGTGTGGTAACAGATTTCTAAGCCAAGAAACTCGCTGAAGCCCATACAAAAATAGGGTGACCTTGAACTTAATTATCCATGCCAGGATACTTCTGAGAGTGAAAAGAGACACTCCCTGCTGGGCTTCAGAGCAGCATGCTTAACCAGGAACTGTCTTCGGCAAACTTAACTGTGTGGTCTTCCTGTAATACAAGAAGCAAAACCCACTAGTGATCAAGCAAATAACAACTCTACTCAAAACCTGAGTCAGTTCTAAACCTTCACATGACTGCCGCCATATTGATGAAGTTTTACAATGGCTAGGAGACTCCTTAAAATTGATAGGTAAAACTGATAGGTGCTGAGGACTTAGGCTGTTTGAAGCAACCAAATATTGAGAACCCCAACGGAAGGCCTTGATTGTTATGAGAAGTGGCAGACAATCCCATGGGAATGCTATTGAGTCACCAGGCAGAACCCACAGGGTGGTAGCAGTTTTCTCCGATCACCTCCAGGGTTCAATAGTTCAGTATTTATTTACAAGCTTTAGAAACCAGATTCACTAGTGGATCCAAAAATGATTGACCTTTAGTGCAAAGAATATAAAGTCATGATTCATGGAAGACATTCAAAGAGCCATTAAATAACATAGGAAAGATTACCCTTACTAGTAATCAGGAAAATGCAAATTTAAGCAACAAAGTGACTTTTTGCTAATAAGATGACAAAATAGAGGACTATTGGCTATGCCTAATACTGGATGGATTACATATCTTGAATCTATGTATCTCTGTATTTTTTTAAACTGGCGGTATTCGTGTATTTTGTAATTTGAAAACATTAGGTTAAAAATAAATTTAAAAAAACGTAAGAGTAGAGGAGAGCCAAAGAGAAAATAGAGGGAAAGGCAGAGAAAGACAGCATGAAGGGTTCCAGGGCAGCAGGGTGGAGTCTTTGGAAAATGTGAGTGGAGAGAAACTGCCGTTGACAGAGCAGTCACAGAACCTTTAAGGACAGGACCACATATGATCCGATCTTAAGTGTTTCGTGCCTCTCATAAAATAAACCTCTCCTTCCCCCCAAATTTAGTAATGTCTGTCTCTCACAAAGGCCTTGTGCAGTTATCCTTAAACCTGTGGGAAGAGAAAGGAGAAGCCGCAGATAAAAAACAGAGTGGGGTAAGCCCTGACCAGATAGCTTGGTTGGTTGGAGCCTTGTCCGGAGTGTGGAGGTTGCTGGCTCGGTTCCCTAGTCAGGGCACATACAGCAGCAGCTCGATCTTTCTGTCTCTCTCTTTCTCCTGCCTCTCTCAAGAAGAAAACGGAGCAGGGTTCAGGGCTGAAGAGCGACAAAAGCTCAGAGCCAGAGTGACCACGAGAACCCCAGCTCCTGAGGAGTTACCGAAATCTTGAGGGAAGTCTTGCAATTAGCACAGAACACGAGAAAGGAAATTTGTGGCAATTTTAGCTAAATGTCAGCACCCCAACTGACCCCAGTTGATATCTGAGTAACTAGTCGTTAAGATCCCCAGGAGGCCCTGCTCCACCTTGGCCTCGGAGACACTGTCTCTTACAGGTGATTTTGTTCATCTCTGTTTTATCTGTCACATTGAAACTCTAGCCTGTCCAGCGGTAGCACGGTGCATAGGGTGTCAACCTGGAACACTGAGGTCCTGGCCTGCAGCCCCAGACTTTTCTGGTCAAGGCACATACAAATGCTTCTCGCTCCCTCTCTTTCTCTTCCCCTCCCCCTCTAAAAATATCAATAAATAAAATCTTTAAAAAAGAAGATGAATTATATTTTCATTCTCAGAGAACGATCTTATTTCCAAGGTCTTGGGTACGCCTCCCAATTTTTGACATGCACCAACCATAAGCAGAGAGTGCAAACAGAGGCATAATAAATAGCTTTTATTCTCTGCTTCTTGTAAGGTCAAAATATTTGGCAAATTATAAGGTTACTTAAAGGTGCAAATCTCAAAGGTACTATCAGTTATTATTTGGATCTTTAAATTTTGCAAACGGAAACAATATGTTATGTTAATATAACATCTCATAGAAAGAAACTTTCCTAGCACTTCAACTAGTCATCTGACATATCATTAAATTGACATGTAAAGAGATTATACTGCCGGTATATCGCAGAATTCTAGGGATGTAGCAAGAATGCAGTCCAGTGCCTGCTTTCAAGCAACTATGAATCCATAGTTGGAGAGAAGACATCCAACTCAATCAGGGCGATACTACAAGGGCCCAAGAGCACACAGCCTAGAGGGGTCAACCTTAGTCAGGCAGGCTGGCTGGTGCTCTTGGTGTCGGGCACTCTCCATCAACCTCACCTGCCCTGCCCTGTTCTCGACCCTGTTCCAGTCCTCTGCAGATGGACCCTCACAGACTGTCACCCAGGCTCCCAGGCCCTCTGGTTCCCAGGTGGGTTCTTACGGGAGGCATGCTCAGGAGACCGGCAGCAGACAGGGGGCGAGGGCTGGTGTTTCTTCCCTGCTCCCTCTCTCCTTTGGCTCCACAGTCCTGGCCAGGGCTACACCTCCCTTCCCCGAGGCTTTGCTACATGGCTCCAGCTCCCCTTGGAGCACTTGTCATACTGTGTCGTTCCTCCTTGTCCCCACAGAATAGGGGTGATGAGGGATTTTAGCATCTCCAGTCTCTGGAGTCTCAGCCCCTAGTGGGTTCTCTCAACCTGTGCACACGTGTCAGTAGCATGTACACTAAACCTCTTCAATTCAACTGTCTGCGGAGAAATCCTGACAGGCCCTGACTGATCCGTGTTGGAACAAAGATGTGTTTTTCACCTGTGTGATATGTCCATCCAGGTTAGCAGGACATTTTGCTCAGGGCCTAAGGCTGATTGCTACCTTAGTGCGAGGCCTCCACAACCAAGACAGAACGGGTATAAAACGCTTTGGCCAGAAAGTGACATATACCGTTCCTTCTCACAGTCATGTTTCTGGCCCCACTTGATGGCAGGCCGCTGGGACACGTGGAGGAGTACATGGGTATTCGGTGGGCAATAAATGTCCTTCCCTGCCCCAGCGCAGGGAGCACTTGTGGTTTAAAACAAATCTTCTGGGAATTGGAGAAATACGACTCAGAAACCCACAATAGTGTGACTATACAGAAGCACGTTCCCACGTGCTCACATGAGATCTCAGACCACTCTGGTCATGCTGTGTCAATCCCTGGGAACGATAACTTCTACAAAACCACTCTCCAGAGCTGTGGGTTTGGTGGATTTCGAATTTTTGAAGATGGCACTAGGAGTTTGCTTAATATTTCTGAGGGGCCTTACATCTCGAAAATAAACATCCCTAACTTGGTAATTCTGCCTGGGAATAGCTCTGATTATATTCTTCCAGTTATGATTCGCACCAACCGCTACAACTCTTCGGGGGGTGATAATCTCTGGTAGAGACAGGTACAGGAGGCCTGAGATGACTTTATGTAATGGAGAAACGGTCCCTATAGACTCATATCTTCTCTCCACCCTCAGGAACCTCCTAAAGGAAAAGAATCAAGTTCACTGTGTTTTCCCCAAAACAAGAGATTTTAGTTTGGAATAGCAATTATAATTATGCAATCTCAGATATTCATGCAATTACTCAGCAAATATTCACTGAGCTTCTATTAGGTGTCAAATGCCAGGCGAACTTTAGATACTGAAAATACAGCAGTTAACAGGCAGGCACAGCTGTCCCCTCCTTGACCTTCTGGGGAAGAACAGGTATTAGATAATGAATCACACAATAACTTTTTTAGGTTACAGATGTGACAAGAGCTACAAGAAAACAATGCAGAGGCCTGACCAGGCGGTGGCGCAGTGGATAGAGCGTCGGACTGGGATGCAGAGGACCCAGGTTCGAGACCCCGAGGTTGCCAGTTTGAGCACGGGCTCATTGGGCTTGAGCAAAAAGCTCGCCAGCTTGGACCCAAGGTCACTGGCTCAAGCAAGGGGTTTCTCAGTCTGCTGAAGGCCCGCGGTCAAGGCACATATGACAAAGCAATCAATGAACAACTAAGGTGTCGCAGCGAAAAACTGATGATTGATGCTTCTCATCTCTCTCTCTGTTCCTGTCTGTCTGTCCCTGTCTATCCCTCTCTCTGACTCTCTCTCTGTCCCTGGAAAAAAAAAAAAAAAGCACTGAGAAAACAATGCAGAATGACAAGGGAAAGTTACAAGGGCCTTTCCAAGACCAAGAGTTCAGGGAGATGGGAGAACGGGACACTGGCTTCTAGCCTGCAGTGACCAGGGTTTTTCAGAGAGGCTAGGGAGGAGAGGAGGAGGTAAGAGCTGGGTGGTCTCCTTGCTCCAGGGTTCCTGATGTAGGAAAACACGCACCTTCAGGGTCTAAAGCCTAAGCCTTATCGGGGAGTTGCTCGAGTTTCCTAAGTTGGAAAAATGATTCTACCAACCTCATGGCCAAATTCTAGACCTCCTAAACAACGTGGGGCACATTCCTGCTTGAACTGAGCTCTGTCCATCTCTACTTGGGCAGCCCAGGGTGCTGGACTGGCTGGCAGGACAGCCCACTGGAAGTCACTTGCCTGAGTGATTGAGTCTCTAGTTTTCTGAAAAGGATATTAGATGGAAGAGGAACTTGGCCAAATGGGTTTTTCTCTTGGACAGTAAATCTTCCATCATTGGAAGTGAGAGGTGAGTATTTAGCAAAAATTGGGCTGTAAATAAAAAACTAAAATTTTTATTTTTTATCAAAAGCTTTAACCGGGGACCCTGTAGACCCATGTATGGCAAAGCATCATACAAAATGGGGAAGAAGCACCGTGCGCTTTTAAAGCAGGGAGAGTGCCCAGCACAGCCAAGCATCACAAGAGCGGCCCTGGTGGAGCCCCACGGCACCAGGACCCATCAGGGCAACTCCCCTGCTGCCAGAGTCATTGACGAAGCAGGTCCACACTCCTTGGCAGGCAGCAGAAGTCTCAGCAGCAGATATCAGTGAAGGGTGCCAGAGCAGATAAGAAAAAAATTGATGGATACCACCTGGTAGCTGACAGTAGTTATTCATGAGCACATGAGCAAACCCCCTGAGAACTCCCGGGAATAATTTGAAGGGACTTGGTAAGGTGTTGGATCACCTGCAATAAAGAGTAAGTGCTGTGAATGCCAGCAAAACACAGGTAATTACAAGATAAGAAAGTGGCTGATAATTTCTCTGGTAACTTTATAAGGCACCTTCGGGTCAGAATGGTGGAGTGATAGGGTTTCAGCTCTCCATATACCTACTGAAAAGACAAATTGGCAAGCCAGAATTTTCAAATCGATTTTTGGAGAGTGTCAGGGGAAATTTTCTACTATAGAAGGCAGAGAAAGCCAAATGACAGAGAGAAGCCAGTCAAGAGTCTAAAAAGGGAGGGAGGGGGGCTGTAGGAACAGCCATAAGAAAGGCCAGACACCAGAATTTAAGGAATTAAGGAATTTAAGGAGAGAAGTCAGCCGAATAAAGACAATGAACTCCATCCGGCCCACTTTTAACCAGCTCAGGGGTCCAGCAGGAGGACTGGACACGGGAAGTAAGGCTGAAAGACAGAGGGACCGGGAGAACCTGGAAGCTCTTCAAGCAAACAGACCTGCAGGCACAGGGACAAGCCAGACCGAGGTGTGAGGGGACTGGAGGACAGCGAGATGCCAAGTTGGCTGTACACGGAGCCCTGCAAAGAGACCTCAGAGGCAAACGGGGCCAGACTGCTACTGAGGAGCGTAAAGAAACTGCATGATTATATGGGGATGAGAGAGAAAGACTTTTTTCTTTTCAGTTTCTCCCAGAAGGAAGAAAACAACAACAAAGCTTTTCCTGGAAAAGCGAAAACCTCACTTGAGACCCTTACAACGTGAACTGAGTTCAAGGCAGCATGAGATAAGGCTCTGAGCCCTATTCTCAACAACCCTGGCCACATGGAGGCACAGTGAGGTTGGTCGCTCTGAAGACCGGTATAAAGCCAGTAGCCACGGCCACCATCACGGCCGCCTGGCCTGTGCAGGTTTGCATTTGATTCGGACAGACAGTAATGAAACAACGGAGCCAAGAACTGGTGGGCCATTAGCTTTAATTCTAGCTTGCACCCGGCGGGCAAGAAATACACACAGTGGGAAAACACCTCCCTTTCCATTCAGGCTCCCAAAGCCACTGACTTATCTGAGTTTCCTAGAATCAAAGGTTTCTACCTCACCAGCCTTATTCACCTCTGTTCCCCATCTCCTTCTCTCTGCACAAACTGGCTTCTCCTTCAGCACTCTGCCATCTTGGCTGCTTCTCCTCTCCTCCACGTGGCCTTTCTCTGCTCTCCTCCAGCATGGGCTCCTCTGCCCTATTTTATAGTGTAGAAATCAAAACGTTTAACCCAATATACAAATAAGGAAGTCTCTGATACAAAGTCACTTATTTGAGGCATAAATGGGATTCCTCATGAGAGTGCACCACCCCCCAACATGCAACAGTCAGGGGTGTGGGAAAAAGCTTAGTTTTAAAACTACGCCTTAGGCCACAATGATTTTGCCAACTTAGAGTCTGTCTCCCACACCCAAAGCGAGCAAACACATATATCATATTTATAAACTTATTTGACCAACATTCCACCCCTTTTGCTTGCTTTACAATCTAAAGCACAGGTATTCTTGCACAAGGAAATTAGGCACATTACACAAATTACAACAACACGACAAACCATACAATTTCAACAATTACAAAGATACATTTCACCAGTTTCTGAGCACTTTGCCAAAAGCGTACAATGTCCTCGGTCTTCTTTCTAGCCATGGGAAAAGCTTCCTGGGTCAGGGAGTGCTTCCAGCAAAGCCACCCCCCACCTCCATCAGGGTGTTTCACATTGTCCAAAATCTGTAAGTCCATCCAACAAAGGAGCCAGTGCTCATTCCAGTCATAGGCCAGGAATCAGTCCAGCACGTGGCAATGGCAGTCAGCATTTCCATCTCTGCTCCGGAGAGCATGATGGCATCTGCCGCTATGTCCCAAAATCGCAGACCTACCAGGGGCAGAGTAGGTACTCCTTGGTGCTGGGCTCTCACCTTCTGGAGACTGCAAGCAGCATTTTCAGCCTTCTCATCCTCAGTAGAGGAGCTGGAAATGCCAGCTCCCACCTCTGGGCTCGAGCCCTGGGCTGCCTCCATGTGCACCCCATGGGTCTTCCACCCCGGCCCTGGCCTCAGCCCCAACCTCCCGCTGCTGCTGGCTCTCCACAATGCCCAGGGCATGCTGCAAATCATGAAACTGTGATTCCTTCTCCAGTGACTGCTCCATCCAAACGAATCTCACGAACCTGGTCGGCCTTTTCAGGTGCTTGCTCCAGCTCCAGGGTCGGCATCTTTTTCTCCCACGTTTGCTCTAGCTCCATCCACTGCTTGGTTTGCAGGTCCCAGGTAGCCTCTTCCACAGAGCTCTCGGTTTCTTCACCCATGGCTGTAAAAGTCAACCAGCCTACGGCCCCCAAAAGGACAGCCATGGGGAACCATAACAGCAGCCAGTCCTCTACTCTACCGCTCAAAGGTGGTGGTGGCTCCATACTGATCTGTATCAAATCCTGCCACAGACTATGCCAAATGTAAAGCCAGAAGCTACAGCCACCATCACAGCCACCAGGCCTGTGCAGGTTTGCATTTGATTCAGACAGACAATAATGAAACAATGGAGCCAAGAACTGGTGGACCATTAGCTTTAATCCTAGCTTGCACCCGGCAGGCAAGTAATACACACAGTGGGAAAACATTTCTCTTTCCATTCAGGGCTCCCAAAGCCACTGACTTATCCGAGCTTCCTAGAATCAAAGGTTTGTACTTTAACAGCCTTATTCACCTCTGTTCCCCATCTCCTTCTCTCTGCACAAATTTTGCACAAACTGGCTTCTCCTTCAGCACTCTGCCATCTTGGCTGCTTCTCTTCTCCTCCATGTGGCCTTTCTCTGCTCTCTTCTCTAATGCTAATCTCCGGAACCAAGAGAGAGCAAGCTCCTGATAGCAAGCTCCTGGTCTGCCCCATTTTATAGTGTAGAAATCAAAACCTTTAATCCAATATACAAACAAGGAAGTCTCTGATACAAAGTCACTTAGGGTGGGAAAGGCTTAGTCTTAAAGCTAAGCCTTAGGCTATAATGACCCGGCCTGCTTACAGCCTGTCCCCCACACCCAATGCAAACTATAAGCGAGCAAATCTATATATCATATTTACAAACTATCTGACCAATAACCAGGAAGCTAGCCTCCTTCGGTGCTGTCTACACGGGGACAAGCATCAGCTCATCCCTTGGGCACGAGATACTCATCGGCCTTTTTAATGTCTGGGTTAGCTATCAGCAATAGAAATCAACTCTGGCCCAGTTAATCATAAAGTTTTGTTTTTAAGACATTGATTAGTTCACAAAAACAGTGTAACACCTGGAGAACCAGATTGAGGATAATGTCTAATCCCACCACTGAACTCTCCAGGGAGGAGCCTCCCACCACCTCCACCAGGCCCAGGCACTGCAGCATGTCCTGCCAAGCCTGCAAAGCTGCTGGCACCAGTGCCACTGCCTCAGAGACCCCAGGAATGCCAACACCCTGGAGCCAGAGGAGTGATCCTCAAGAACCTCTGATCCCAGAATGGGCAGCGCCCATGTCCGAGCCGCAGCAGAAACTGAGAAAACAAGTGTTTGGCATTTTCAACTTCAGCTGCAGAAGGCAGCTCTGCCTCCCAGGAAGACCCGTAAGGTGATGGCTCCCCAATCGCAGGACAGTCCTTCGGACACTGAGGGGTCGGAGAGAAGGAGCTTCCACCACAGTGACACTCAGCTGGAAGAGCAGCTCTGTTTGTGACAGGGAAGGCGTTATCTGAGTACCTACTCTGCACCTATTCACACCTGGTGCTTAGCACTTCCCTTCCGTCTGAAGTTTCCAGGGAGACCTTAAAGGCAGCTGAGCCAGGAGGATGCAGGACAGGTGCGGGAGGGGATGGGAGGAGAGGGCGAAGGGGGCAGAGGAGGGAAGCTGTCTCTCCGCAGCCCAGGAGGGCCCCTGGCTTCTGCCCTCTCTAGCTTGAAGGGGAGGAAACAGGCTCTGTGAACATTCCCCAAAGTACAACTGTCCATCTGTTACACTTGGATGTAACAGGGGTGTTCTTTTTTTTCCCCCCTTTAATCATTTTGCTACATTTTACTGGTAGCTTCCATGCTGTTTAAGCAGGTAATCATCTATTCCTTATAAACCCTGGCACGATTTATCAGAGAGTCTGCTTGGCTTTCTAATGAGTGATCATAATAGCTGTGCTTGCTGGTGTCTCCTTTTTTTTTTTTTTTTTTTTTTTCATTTTCAAATTTATCAAGGTCTGATTTAATTGCCATAAACAAGGAAAAACAAGATCAAATTAACAGATGAAATCATAGGGTTTGGAGCTGATACATATTAATGAGCTCTTACTTTTGTGATCTGGCTAATAATGACCACAGACCTTGATAAAATGAGCCGAAAGGGAAACAAACGTATCAGGGCGCTGCAGTGCTTGGATGCTTTGAGGCTGGGATGGCGCCAGATGCAGAGAGAAGATTTCTGGGCGAGCCAGAGGGAGCGCGAGTGGGCTCTGCAGGACAAACAGCCTCCCTCGCCCCACGCTTGAGCCTAAGTCTGGTTTGAGCTAGAATGTGCCTGCCTGGCCTGTGAATGGCCTGGTGACACCCACCCCCCACACCGCCCCCACCCCTGATCCAGCCCCCTGGCTGTGCTCCAATCTGAGAAACCAGACACAATATAAGCCACTGCTCGGTGGAATTCTCTTCAGTCCTTTTAACAGGCTTGAAGTATTTTACATCCATAGGAAAATCACCTTTGAATGAGTGGTTTTGTTCTCTGAATTGTGCTTTGTATTTGCTCTAATCAAATTTCCTCTCACCCAGATAAGCATTAAATGTGGATCACATCAGAGGCAAACAGTTCAACTCCCAGCCTGCTCTTCTCGGGGAGGAGAACTTGCCTTTGTTATGGAAATGCCCCTCCTGAGTGAGCTAACTTGGGGATGCCGGCACCAGCCCAAACACACCCTTTCTGCCCTGTCTTTCTGCACTGATACAAGACCTGCGACTTGAGTGCAGTGTCTTCAGGATGAAAGATTTCTTTCTACAGAAACACATCATCAGGTTCTTTAATAAGCACCTGATCAGTGCAGCAGTACTGTGAGGCAGTTAAGGGTACCAGCGTGGAGTCTGAGAAGGGGGATACACCCTCCCCCTTCTACAACCTCCACGCAAGCTGTTAACTTCACCAAGCCTCACTTTCTCCATCTGTACAGTGGAGGCAATCAAAGTACTTACCCCCCAAAGACCACTGACAATTGAAAAAGGCAATATGGATAAAATGAACAAAATGCATAATATGCACTTGTGGGTCAAATAAGTTTGCAAATATGATGTATATGTTTGCTTGCTTATAGTTTGCATTGGGTTTGGGGGACAGGCTATAAGCAGGAAGGATCCTTATAGCCTAAGGCTTAGTTTCAAAACCAAGCCTTTCCCCACACCCTTGACTGTGGCATGATGGGGAGTGGTGCATTCTCATGAGGAATCTCATTATGCTCAGATAAGTGACTTTGTATCAGAGACCTCCTTGTTTGTATATTGGATTAAAGGTTTTGATTTCTACACTATAAAATGGGGCAGAGGAGACCATGCTGAAGGACAGCATAGAGAGGCCATGTGGAGGAGAGGAGAGGCAGCCAAGATGGCGGAGTGCTGAAGGAGAAGCCAGTTTGTGCAGAGTTTGTGCAGAGAGAAGGAGATGGGGAACAGAAGGTGAAGAAGGCTGTTGAGGTACAAACTGTGATTCTAGGAAACTCAGATAAGTCAGTGGCTTTGGGAGCCCTGAATGGAAAGGGAAGTGTTTTTCCACTGTGTGTATTTCTTGCCCGCCAGGTACAAGCTAGGATTAAAGCTAATGGTCCACCAGTTCTTGGCTCCAGTGTTTCATTACTGTCTGTCTGAATCAAATGTGAACCTGCACGGGCCAGGTGGCTGTGATGGTGGCCGTAGCTTCTGGCTTTACATTTGGTGTAGTCTGTGGCAGGATTTGATACAGATCAGTATGGAGCCACCACCACCTTTGAGCAGTGGAGTAGAGCAGTGGTCCCCAACCTTTTTTGGGCCATGGACCGGTTTAATGTCAGAAAATATTTTCACGGACTGGCCTTTAGGGTGGGACAGATAAATGTATCACGTGACCGAGACAAGCATCAAGAATGAGTCTTAGACAGATGTCACAGAGAGAATCTAGTCATTTTTTAAAAATAAAACATTGTTCAGACTTAAATATAAATAAAAAAGAAATAATGTAAGTCATTTATTCTTTCTCTGCGGACCAGTACCAAATGGCCCACGGACCGGTACTGGTCCATGGTCCAGGGGTTGGGGACCACTGGAGTAGAGGACTGGCTGCTGTTATGGTTCCCCATGTCTGTCCTTTTGGGGGCCGTGGGCTGAGAGCTCTGGGGAAGAGGCTGCCTCGGATCTGCAAACAAGCAGTGGGTGGAGCTGGAGCAAATGTGGGAGAAAAAGATGCCGACCCTGGAGCTGCAGCAAACACTGGAGGAAGCCAACCAGGTTCGTGAGATTTGCTTGAAAATGAAGCAGCCACTAGAGAAGGAATCACAGATTCATGAGTTGCAGATTGCCCTCAACTTTGTGGAGAGCCAGCAGTGGCAGGAGGCCAGGGCTGAGGCTGCCAGGCCTGTGGAGCAGAAGGCAGTGCTGGCCCAGGGTTCAAGCCCAGCAGTGGGAGCTGGTGTTTTCAGTTCCTCTTTGGAGGATGAGGAGAATCAGGCTGGAATTGAAATCCGCAGTCTCCAGAAGGTGAGAGCCCAGCAGAAAGCAGTACTTACTACGCCCCTGGTAGGTCTGTGATTTGGGGACATAGAGGTGAGTGTCATCATGCTCTCTGAAGCAGAGATGGAAATGCTGACTGCCACTGCCACATGCTCTTCCTTGGGACAGTGTAAGACCTGCCAGGATGGCAGAGATGAGGGGGGTGGCTGAGGCCCCAGGTGCTTAGACTGATTCCTGGACTATAACCAGAGTAAGCACTGGCTCTTTTGTTGGATGGACTTACGGATTTTGGACAATGTGAAATACCCTGATGGGGGTGGGGGGCGGCTTTGCTGGAGGCCCTTCCCCTATCCCGGGAAGCTTTTCCCATGGCTAGAAAGAAGTCCAAGGATATTTTGCACTTTTGGCAAAGTGCTCAGAGACTGGTGAAGTGTATTTTTGTAATTGTTGAAATTGTATGGTTTGTCATGTTGTTATAATTTGTGTAATGTACCTAATTTCCTTGTGCAGGAATACCTGTGCTTTAGATTGTAAGCGAGCAAAAGGGGTGAAATGTTGGTCAAATAAGTTTATAAATATGATATATGTGTTTGCTCGCTTGTAGTTTGCATTGGGTGTGGGGGACAGGTTATAAGCAGGCAGGGTTGTTATAGCCTAAGGCTTAGTTGCTTAGTTTTAAGACTAAGCTTTTCCCCACATCCTTGACTATTGCATGATAGGGGGGTGGTACACTCTTATGAGAAATCTCATTTATGACTCAGGTAAGTGACTTTGTATCAGAGACTTCCTTGTTTGTATATTGGATTAAAGGTTTTGATATCTACACTATAAAATGGGGCAGAGGAGCCCATGATGGAGGAGAGCAGAGAAAGGCCACATGGAGGAGAGGAGAAGCAGTCAAGATGGTGGAATGCTGAAGGAGAAAAACTAGTTTGTGCAGAGAGAAGGAGATGAGGAACAGAAGTAAATAAGGCTGGTGAGGTACAAACCTTTGATTCTAGGAAATTCAGATAAGTCAGTGGCTTTGGGAGCCCTGAATGGAAAGGGAAGTGTTTTCCCACTGTGTGTATTTCTTGCCTACCAGGTGCAAGCTAGGATTAAAGCTAATAGCCCACCAGTTCTTGGCTCCTTTGTTTCATTACCGTCTGTCTGAATCAAATGCGAACCTGCACGGGCCAGGCAGCTGTGATGGTGGCCGTAGCTTCTGGCTTTACAGGGGCCCAGCAAGATGCATTTTCACCAGCCTTGCAGGTCATTCGAGTGCACGCTCCAGTGTGAGAACCACAGGTATGAGGACAGGATGGTGTAGGAAATCTCCCTTAGAGGAAATGTTACCCTATAAATGTTGCCTGCCCAAATCTCTGCTTTTAAATTTGTTGGCTACTCATATTTATATTTATTGAGTTGGCATTTGCAATACTGGCTTCAGTAGTTGTCCTGTGAAAGTGATATAAAACCCAACAGGCATAAAAGTGAAATGAGCCACATTTTGCTTCCCTCACTGCAAGCTTTTCCAAAAGGAAGTTTCAGAGGGAGTTAAAATTCCATGTTCCATCTAGGAGCCCTAGAAGAGAATCACTGAATCACAGCTCCCACAGATGAGAGGAGCCTGCGGAGAGATCAAAGGTAGGGAGCTACCTTCTCATGACTCTCACGGGACTTGGGGCAGATGAAAGAGAAAAGCTGTGGGAAATTTAAATCTCTTTATCCCAAATATTCCAGACAGCATTGATGATAAACATGGGGGAATTGTTTTTAAATAATAAAACCACATCTTAAGGTGATAGACCTTTGGTGGGGTTTTTGGCACAAAAGATAAGTCTTTACAAACAGATCAAATTTGCCCATCAAGATTCAAAAGGCAAAAGTTTATTTTTTTATATATGATATATGTTTCTGAAATGTCTTAGAGTCCATGGAAGACTTGCAATCTACAATCTTGACAAGGAGCAGTGTGCCCTAGGCCATGATTTAGATCTAAACATACTCTAATTATGAGTCTTTTGTGTTTAAGGTTGTGTTATTATTACCTTTAATATAACAAGTGAATATTTAGTTTTAGGCAAAACTAATGCTTTCTTCTGTTCCCAGAAAAAGCTAGGGAGCCCGAGGCAGCAGGGGCCACTCCGGGGCTAGCTGTAGATTGTACATCTTGACTTACTTGTACCCAACACGTACAGCAAGCTCCTTTCAGGAAGGTTTGGCAACGATTACATTTCCTCACCAGGGTCTGACATCTGTCAATTCTATGACACTCTATAAGCTGTGACTGCTTTATGGAGGCAAATTGTGGCTGGTGGAATGGATCGTGCTACTGAATAGCCACATCTCTTGGATTTAGAATCAGTTAAAGATTAGAATTTCTCTGGATTGTAGAACATCGTACATAAAAACTAGGGAAGGATCACATAAAAGTCATTCTTCCCTTCATCTAGATCTTAGCAGAAATCCTCTCCCCCTCCCCGTCACCTTCCTTGATAACTTTAGTCTGTAGCAGGACCATTGTTTTAGCTTAATTTCTTTCCTCAGATTTTGGAATTTCTTTTCATTTTAATTTTAATATTATAACTATAGCATAGTTGGGCTCCAAAAACAATATCCTGAGTATTTAAATTAATACATGGCTAGGCTTTTATTGATTGGGAAATTCTGTTAATTTTTGGCTTCAGAAGTTATTAAAAAAAAAAAAAAAGGCAGTGACGGCATAGCCACTAGCCACTGGGCAGCTAGATTCTCTGTGGTCCCTAAAATCCTGGTGGGTGAAAATTGGGCTGAAGAAGACACTTAGAAGAGGCTATTCTGGCCCAGTTAGGAATGGACTAGGAACCCAGTTAGTGAATAGCAGCAGAAGCAAAGAAGTCTCATGAAGAGGGATAAGTCATTAACGATAAACACGAGAACATCAGGTGGGCTGTATATTGTATCTTTCTACAGCACTGATTTAGAAAAGAGGGGAAAAATACAAAAAATTTAAATTCTCTGACAGCCCCCCCCCCCCCCGCAGTCTTCCCCCCTCCAGCAGTCTTTTTTTTTTTTTTTTTTTGCATTTTTCTGAAGCTGGAAACGGGGAGAGACAGTCAGACAGACTCCTGCATGCGCCCGACTGGGATCCACCCGGCACTCCCACCAGGGGCGACGCTCTGCCCACCAGGGGGCGATGCTCTGCCCCTCCGGGGCGTCGCTCTGCCGCGACCAGAGCCACTCTAGCGCCTGAGGCAGAGGCCAAGGAGCCATCCCCAGTGCCCGGGCCATCTTTGCTCCATTGGAGCCTTGGCTGCGGGAGGGGAAGAGAGAGACAGAGAGGAAGGAGGGGGGGGGTGGAGAAGCAAATGGGCGCTTCTCCTATGTGCCCTGGCTGGGAATCGAACCCGGGTCCCCCACACGCCAGGCCGATGCTCTACCGCAGAGCCAACCGGCCAGCCCCCCCCCCCTCCTGCCCCGTCCAGCAGTCTTTAGCTTTTTCCTTCCTTTTTTTTTTTTGCCGTTTCAGAGGCAGAAAAATGCAGTCAGTGGTCAAGTATGAGAGTTGTGAAATCATTCAGACATAGATCCAAATCTTCATTTTTGTTGTTGTTGTTGATTACCAACTGTGCTACATTGGGCAAGTCACTTAACTTTTCTAGCTTCCATTCTGTCATCAGTCAAGTTGAGATAATAATAGCATGTACCCATGTGAGATGAAATAAGTAATGGCTTGGCACAGAGTAAGCACTCAATTAGTGTTCTTCTTCTCCTTCCACTGGGTCCTGCTCTTCGCTGAGTTAGAATGAAGTAAGCAGAGTGAGCCCTGAGAACAAGGGAGGTGGGAAGCATCTCTGGTAGAGGTGCCAAACAGAGATTTGCCGATTGCATCTGTCTGTCACCATCACCCCGATGTATAATTTTCCAGACATTTTTGTTCTTTTCTTTCCTACATCATGATGTCTGTGGTAGGCAAAACAATGTTCCCCTACCTCCCTGCAAAGATGTCCAGGTCCTAATCCCCAGAACCTGGGAACATGTTTCCTTACATGGCAAAAAGGACTTTTGCAAAAAGATGTGATTGAATTAAAACTTTTGAGACAGAGGGATTATCCTGGATTATCTGGATAAACCCAATGAAATCACAAGGATATTTATAAGAGGGAAACAGAAGGGCCAGAGTCAGAAGAGATGTGACAACAGAAGCAGAGAGAGACTCGAGGGTGTGACTTTGGAAATGGAGGGATGAGCCACTAACAAAGGAATGTGGGCAGCCTCTTAAAGCTGAAAGAGTTAAAGGGAACAGATGCTTCCAGAGCCTCCAAAGGGAATGAAGTCCCACCAACACCTTAGTTTTTGCCAAAATGAAACCCATGTTGGACTTTTGATCTCTAGGACTACACAGTAATAAATTCGTGTTGTTTTGAGCCACCAAGCTTATAGGAACTTGTTAAAGGTACCATAAGAAACCAATACAATCAGTGGTGGGGTTCAAAAAATTTAACAACCGGTTCTCTGCCCTAATGACTACTCTAAGTATAAAAAACAATATACTGAAAGGTAGTTTATTATTTCATGCATTTAATACTTAAATAAAAATAATGAAAAGCATATACAAAACTAGATTATGTTATAAGAAAGAGTTTTAAAATATTAATGAAAAAATATTAAATATCAATAATACCTGCAAAAAAACAATGAAACTGTTATTTAAGATATTTCCATACTGCTTCTTGATTGGCGTCCTCACTTGCAATTTTCTTTGCTTTTATCTGAGCATCAGTGGCTGTGTGATTTATCCTTAACCATCTTTTCACTGTAGGAGTAGGATTCTATTCCTTTACCTATGGACAGAGTGAACATCACTATGGGTGCTTAGAATACGCTGTTGCACAGACGAACATTAAAAAAAAATAGGAAATGTAAATTTGTGATTTCCACATTAGGCAGCTGCCCAGGCACCCACATTAGAGACTACCCTGATAACACATGCTATTTTAACAACTGGTTCACCCAACTCAACAAAAAAATTAGGTATCAGTTCTGCCGAACCAGTGCAAACTGGCTGAATCTGACCACTGAATATAATGATATACTGTTGGGTAATTTGACATTGCATAAAGAACTACAAAGAAAAATAACTCTCTGCCCATCATAATCAACAGAGTAATTTGTTCATTCTAACAGCTTCACAGACTGGCCTTCAAAGAAGTCAATGGATATTTAAAAGTTAGCCTGGTTCCCTTGGGAGAAGTAGTAGTCCTGTATCAGACGCAAACCAGCTGTCTGGGATTCATTTTAAATATGGAGGAGAGGGATGAGTTGGTATTAAGTTTTGATTTTTATATCATTTTCAATGATAATAGTGTTCCAGGAGGAAGATTCTAGAACACCCAACCTCTATCTGTTCCTCAGCCTTCACACAGTATGTCAGAATGGGATAAAAAAAAAAAAAATCCATTGGAGAAAGCTGATCATCTCAATTTCAGGCTACAATTCAGTCCCCAAGGGTGACAGCAATGCCATTGCCTAGTTAGCTTCCTTCTGTCCCAGCTCTATCACACTGTCAAGATTCTTCTGCCTCCTTTTGAACCCATCTTTACTCTTCTGCTTGGATCAGAATCGCTGGGCTTCCACACAGTTTTATTATTTACCCATGCTTTTCATTTTAAGTTTGTTTCTGCAGGAAAAAAACCCGTTTTGTCAGAGACACAAGCTAGTACCCTCAGACCAGATCTAACAAGCACACAGATTGATGAACTGGAAACTGAGCCCTGAATAATAGATTCAATTCCTAAATCATTGACCAGATTCAGTTCATACACAAAAGGACAAAATGGATCCGCAAACCACAGGATTAGGGATCAATTTTCCCCATCAGAAACAATCACAAACTATCAATTTGTAGCCCATAAAAATAAAAATAAATTTTATGGTTGATGAATTATCCCACCTCAATCAACATGTTGTTGGTGTTTTTGTAAAAATCCTTTTCAAAGGGCAGTGAATCATAACTGAGAAAATGGGCACCTGTCCGTTAGGAAACCTCAGAGAATGGTGATGTTACCCTCATTTCCTTAACAAATATGTGGTATGCACCTATTGTGTGTTGTACAGGAACACTCGGGAGATTAAGTGACATCTGGAGACCCTCTCTGCCTCTTAATGTCTTCCCCACTCTTTATCCTCATTCCTCAAATTCCAAGTGATAGCAACTTACCTCGTGGTTTGCAAATCTCGCCATGTGTGTGCCAGCTTCTTACCAGTCATGTGCAGTAACGTACACCGTTCAGGGAAACTACTCAGGCGGAAGGGAGCAGGCGGGCTCCCAGTCACTACAGAAAATGTGACAAGGCCCATGGGGGGGCCAACTCCCCCCACCCCACCCCATCTGCTGACCTTTGTTGCTACTGCTGCCACGGATTCCAAGAAAAGATCTGGTTGGTGGTCCTGTGCGTATTCGCCCAGGCCTGGAAGAGGTTCCGCGCAGGTAGAAGGCGGCCTGGCTTCAGAAATGTCTTCCAGACTGGAGCTATTAGGGCCTTTGCGTCAAGAAACAAGGGGGCGGGGAGAGGGTAGGAAAGGGGGAAAAATAGATTGGGAAAGGTAGAGACTGGATGGGATTTGTTCAAGACCAGACTGAAAACATTCTGCTTTTTTTTGAAACAACTTACTTTGTAATCATTGCCTTGGCGTCGGGCCCTCTCTCATTTAACCTCATCTGCCTGACTTTAAATTCATGGGACAGATTTTCACTGCCTTGGACTCCAAGCAGTTGGCTGGTGGAGTGTTCTTGGATGTTACCAAAAAAAAAAAAAAAGAAAAAAAAAGGCATTTGATACCATTAATCATATTGCCATATGTAATAAATTGGCTGCCTATGGTACATCGCCTAAAATTGTCACATGGTTCCAATCAGAGCTCTGCCAACTGAAAGTAGTTATTGGAAACTCTGACTCTCCCTTTCAAGCACGCCTTCCCCGTGCTCCACGGGCCCCTCCTGTTTGCACCGCACATTAATGACCTTCTGGCTCATGGTCTGCACAAAGGCCAGAGCTTCTGCGGATGCCATGTCTGGGGCGCTGCTCTACAGGGCTGCTAACCTGGGGGATATCAAAGTCACACCTTACTGTCGGCCTTTGACTGCAGGTGGCCTGAAGGCTAATCACTTAATTTGAGGTTTTGCATCTGCCTCTGCCCTGATTTGTTTTTTAAACCTTCTCCCTGGGTCCCTCCCCAAACTGCATGCAGATATTGAATTTAGGGGAGAATGCTGTTGTCTGCACTGACCTTGGCCACTGGGAGAGCTGCCTGGCATACCGCAGCGGGCTGCTCAAAACCCATTCGAGAACAATTGATTTCAGCGAGCGGGGAAGAGGAGATGGGCGAAGAGGGGAGGTGCTGAAAGCGTCATGTCCCCACTGCTTCTGGCTTTCACAGGTTACACTCGCCTGTTGTCAGCTTTGGTTTCTTTTCTCTAGCTTGATAGCGCCAATCTGGATAAAATAATAAGGAATCAAACCTTCCTCACCGCCTCCCCGTCAGATTTTTGTTCTGTTTGATTTTGAAAGGCCTTTATAAAATGTTTTTGGAAGTTGACTCCGTATCAGTTAAAACGGAAAGTACTGTGTGAGTGTTTTAAATAGAAATTTTGTATGTACAATGCCCTTCTATAGGAATGCGCAAGTGTGTGAGAATGTGCACACGTGTCCCTTTCCTGTGTACATCTGTGTGTCCAGATTCCAGCAGGGACCAGGTACTGAAATCCTAAAATACAGTTTTTGTCTCCTTTCAATCAGCTCTAAAATAGGAAGTTCAAGAAATCTTGGTCACCCTCCCACCCCAAATCCTGGGGGAGAAAGTTCTGTTCTCCAGAAATTTGCAGCCTGAACTTTACAGACTCAGGAGAGTCAGGCAGTTTGGGTAAGGTTCATATAAACATCCCTGCCACCATCTGAAACCCATAAATAAGGCCACTGGGGGGGGACCCCGAGGTCCCTCCTTTTTCACACTATGTCCACATCTTTTATCTTAGTAAGATGTTGTTCAGTGGAGTAAGGAGAGCATCTGGGGAGAGGCTGAGCAAAAAAAAAAAAAAAAAGTGAATAGATGGCCTTCAAAATAAGAGCCCGAGTGAAGCGCAGAGCTAGTGGTGTGCTCAGACCAAACCCACCCACACCTCCACAGTGCCCCTGAGACAGGGACGGTCTGGCGTCCCTGCTGCTTTAAAAAAGGTGCCAGAAAATCAAGCTTCAGGGCTCTGTTGATCTCAGTCTTTTCCCGCATAGGTGGTGCGGTACATGTATAACACATTTGACCTTTGGTTCAGAGAAAAACAAATAAGAAAAGTGAACTAAATGGCACGTTCTGCTAAATAATTTTTACTTGCATATCCCTGAATTAGCAATGCTCTGAGGACACATAAAAATGCAGTAATACACCCAATTGTGCAAAGGATTCCCCATGCCCCACCCACCCACTGGCCACAGTAAAACGTTCAAGTCTAAATAGTCATCATGTGTTTATTCAGGAGCTCTGCCACAGAAATCTAGTTTGAGGATGCTGAAGGACTGCATTTCTTCGTCAGTGGCTTGTGTTTTGGACTGACAAGCAGGTTCCCCTTGCAGAGCCCTGGGCACCCCTATGCTGAATTCACCAGATCTGGCACTTAAAGGTGCCACACTTTGGAAGGACTCAACAGTCTTGCAAACACTTTCCAATCCTCCTCACTTAATCAGTATTAATTGAACATATGCTGAAACCAAGGAGGAGGGACAGAGAAGAAATCTTCTTTGCTCTCAAAGGTTATACAGTTTAGTTCAAACATATATACATACACACACACAGAACTACATGCTATAATCTTGTGTTGCGTATATTTTTTACTTTCCCTAAAATACCTTTGAATTCATATTTTGTTTTTGAAATCTACTGTATTTCAGGAGCTATGGGCTTTCTGTGACTCATTGTAAGAGCATCTCTCTTTCTGAGGTTGTTTGTGTCCACAGCCAACAAGCTACAGTCATTGCTAATGGGAACATTTGGGTTAAATATCTGAGGGAGAAACAGGAGTGTTCATCACTAGAAAGAAAACAACAAAACAGCCTAACCAGGTGGTGGCGCAGTGGATAGAGCGTCAGACTGGGATGTGGAGGACCCAGGTTCGAGACCCCGAGGTCACCAGCTTAAGTGCGGGCTCATCTGGTTTGACCAAAGCTCACCAGCTGGGACCCAAGGTCGCTGGCTTGAGCAAGGGGTTACTCAGTCTACTGAAGGTCCACGGTCAAGGCACATATGTGAAAGCAATCAATGGCCAACTAAGGTGTCGCAATAAAAAGCTGATGATTGATGCTTCTCATCTCTCCTTTTCTGTCTGTCTATCCCTCTCTCTGAAAAAAAAAAAAAAAAAAAAAGAAAACAACAAAACAGAAAATGATAAGGTGAGGAAGTAGGGAAATCTTCTGAACGAGGAGGACCTTCACGGACGTCGGCGTCGTATGTGGCTGAGCCTCACCATTTCCCCCCAGTTGTTGATGAAATGCTGCCAGGAAGCCAAAGGCAACAGCACAGCCTCTTGCAGATTCAGGCTAAAGTTAAGCTGGCCAAGTTTACAGGGTCATGTCAAGCAGCCTAAGTAACAGGTCACATTAAGTAGTTCAAGCTGGGTGTGCCAATCATTTATTACTGAGTTAGAGCAAAACCCTAACAGCTAAGGCTGCAGCAAGACTTTAGTGCCAAAAGCTCAAGTCATGATACAAGAAGACAAAGGTCAAGAGAAGCTAAAAAGAGCAGTCTAATAAAAAGGGTCAGTAAATGTGTTCTGTAAAGGGCAGGTGAGTAAACATTTTAGGCTTTGCAATCACATATGGTCTGTGTCACATAATGGTGTGTGTGTGTGTGTGTGTGTGTGTATGTGTGTGTGTGTGTGTGTGTGTTACAGTCCCTTAAAACTGAAAAATACAGTGAGTTTGAAAATCCTAAAATCACAGGCTGGATTTGGCCTATAGGCCAGACCTGTCTTACACATGATTGTTTGCCACCCTGTAAATTTCCACTTAACCAACATTTACTGTACATCTTTTGATTATGTGTTGGGCATTGTGCCAAGAGTAGAGCTATCTAGATAAATGGTTTTTCTCTATTGTCAAGAATCCTCTAATTTAAGATGCTCTAGCAATTCAGTAAGGAGTGGATTAAGCTGTAACCAAAATTGTAGAAGGTATCAAATAGTACCTTCATACAATTAACTTCTATCTTTATCATGGCTTAATCACCTTGTTACCTTCATCACCTGGTCCATAGAAGGATCTAAAAAACTACTAAAAATCCACCAAAATTTTTACCTGACATTGTGTTCTCTTTAAAAGATTGTTATGTAAAGTCTTTAACACTAATGCTTGGCAATATTTTTTAACAAAGCTTTTTCTTTGTTATTCTGGTTTTTATTAGAAAGTTTATTAAAGCATTTTTTTTTCTAAATTGTATCTTTCTTTACTTATCCCATATCCTGTGTTGCTAGAATAATACATGCATTTACATGTACAATATACCTACATGGATATAGGTAATGTTCATAGCTTTCCTAAATTGCAAATTCATTATTTTTATACCAGTTCCAAACTTTCTATTCACTATTTAGAAACCTACAAGAAACAAAATCCACTATGTAATATTTTTTATCCATTGCAAGAGTGCAAGAATATACACTGCTTCCTTAAGAAAAAGCATCATCATTCATAGATGTAGATGTGTACTTGCTATGACAAGGTGAGACAGATGTGGTTCTATTCACTTGGGGACAGGTGCTTTATTTATTCCTTCTCTGATGCTCTTCTTTTCTTTATACAGACCCATATTTCTGACCTATATCATTTTCCTTCTATTGAAGAACTTCTTTTAACATTTCTTGCAGGGTAAACCTGATGATGATAAATTCCCTTAGTTTTTATTTGTCTGAGAAGGTCTTTATTTCTCCTTTAATTCTGAAGGATAATATTGCTGGAGACAATTATAAATTGGTAGTCTGTTTCTGTTAACAATGTAATATTTTATTCTACACTATCCTAGCATGCATGATATCTGATAAAAAGTCTATTATATTTAACATCCTTCTAACTCTTCTATAAAGTATTTTTTTCCCTCTTGCTTCTTCAAAATTTTCCTTGTCTTTGGTTCCTGGAAATTTAAATGATATGCCTATGTGTAAAAAAATTTTTTTTAATTCTGATGGCTGTTTTCTAAACATCCTGGATCTGTGGTTTGGTGTCTGTCATTGATTTTGAAAAGTTCAGAGCTACTATTACTTCAAATATTTTTTTTCTACTCTGTTCTCTCATTTTTCTCCTTGGTATATTATACCTTTTGAATTTGCCTCACAGTTCTTGGATGGTCTGTTTGGGGCCTCTTTTATTCTTGAGTATTCCTCCTCAAAGAGTCTGTGTCTTAAAGTTCTTTCAGCTGTCATCACATGTTATACTGGAACCTGCTAATATGGCAGTAAGGAGAGAGGAAGCAGAACACGCTATAATTACAACTAAATCTAAATGCTTCATTGGGTTTATGTGTTGAAGCTGTGACCTTCACAGGTGATTCTTAAGATATAGCTTTTCTCTACCTAATGCAGCATCCCTTTTCTGGAGGCAGCATCTGCAGCCTATTTCTTTAAAACTTTGAAATATGTTGACTGTATTCCTCAGCCCCACCCTCTTAGGTAAAACAGGAAGTCTAGAGGGGCCTTTTTTATGGAGAAGTCTCCTGGAATATGCCAGGACTGTTCATCCTCCCAGCATGCTAGAACCATGAGGAAATCTTTCTCAGATCTTAGCCATTAATACCTGGTGAGGTCCTGGGAGGTAAAGCTCACAAAAGCTTGGGGCCTCCCAAGACTGCAGTCCCCAGGAATTGCTCACTCTCATGCTAGCTCTCTCTCAGTCTCCAGCAACTCATCAAAATTACCATTGGAGTGTTCTTACCAGTTTCTGTTACAGGTCAGCTGATCTCAATTATGTCTCTCTGGATCTGTCTGTCCAGATTTCAGGGTGGAAGTTTGCCTCCAGCTTTCTAATGAGTATAAGAAATATCATGGCTTTCAGTTTGATTCCAGCTTTTTCTTGTTGTAAGGATGGCAGTGATGACTTCCAAGCTTTTTACATGTCAGACCCTGAACCAGAAATAACAAAATGGTTTTTTTTTTAGTTTTTTATTATATTGATTTTAATTTATTGTGTTTACATAGATTCTATTGTTGCCCGGAATGCATCCTCCCTCCCCTGTATTCCCCTCAACATCTCTCTTGCCCCCCTCACCATAGCGCCTCCCTTCCCTTCAGGTTTATCCCTTCCTATCATCCCATTTCCCTCTGTCCTCTTTTCCTCTGGTCCCTTTAATCTCTCCTCTGTCTCAATTCCATTCCTCAGTTCACATTGTTCATTGGATTCCTCAAATGAATGAGGTCATATGATATTTTTCTTTTTCTGCCTGGCTTATATCACTTAACATAATAGTTTCCAAATCCATCCATGTTGTCGCAAAAGGTAAGATTTCCTTCTTTTTCAGGGCCCCATAGTATTCCACTGTGTATATGTACCACTGCTTTTTAATCCACTCGTCCACTGACGGGACACTTGGGCTGTTTCCAGATCTTCGCTATTGTGAACAATGCTGCCATAAACATGGAGATGCATTTCTCCTTTTGAAGCAGTGCTATGGTGTTCTTGGGGTATATTCCTAAAAGTGGGATAGCTGGGTCAAAAGGCAGTTCGATTTTTAATTTTTTGAGGAATCTCCATACTGTTTTCCACAGAGGCTGCCCAGTTTGCATTCCCACCAGCAGTGCAGGAGGGTTCCCTTTTCTCCACATCCTCACCAGCACTGGTTCTGTGTTTTGTTGATGAGCGCCATTCTGACTGGTGTGAGGTGTTATCTCATTGTGGTTTTAATTTGCATTTCTCGAATAATTAGTGATGTTGAGCATTTTTTCATATGCCTGTTGGTCATCTGTATGTCCTCTTTGAGGAAGTGTCTATTCATTTCTTTTGCCCAGTTTTTGATTGGATTGTTTATCTTCCTGGTGTTGAGTTTTACAAGTTCTTTATAAATTTTGGTTATTAACCCCTTATCAGATGTATTGTCAAATATATCCTTCCATTGTATAGTTTGTCCTTTTATTCTGTTCATATTGTCTTTAGCTGTGCAAAAGCTTTTTAGATTGATATAGTCCCATTTGTGTATCCTGTCTTTTATTTCATTGGCCTATGGAGATGAATCAGCAAATATATTGCTATGAGAGATGTCAGTGAGCTTACTGCCTGTGTTTTCTTCTAAAATGCTTATGGTTTCAGGCATATATTTAAGTCTTTTATCCATTTTGAGTTTATTTTTGTGAATGGTGTAAGTTGGTGGTCTAGTTTCATTTTTTTTGCAGGTAGCTGTCCAATTTTCCCAACACCATTTGTTGAAAAGGCTGTCTTTACTCCATTGTATGCTCTTACCTCCTTTGTCAAATCTTAGTTGTCCATAAAGGCGTGGGTTAATTTCTGGGTTCTCTGTTCTGTTGCATTGACCGATATGCCTGTTCTTATGCCAGTACCAAGATGTTTTCTTGTTGTTGTTGTTGTTGTTGTTTTTCTTTCTTTCTTTCTTTCTTTCTGAAGATGGAAATGGGGAGAGACAGTCAGACAGACTCCTGCATGCGCCTGACCGGGATCCACCCGGCACGCCCACCAAGGGCGACGCTCTACCCACCAGGGGGCGATGCTCTGCCCCTCCGGGGTGTCGCTCTGCCGTGACCAGAGCCACTCCAGCGCCTGGGACAGAGGCCAAGGAGCCATCCCCAGCGCCCGGGCCATCCTTGTTCCAGTGGAGCCTTGGCTGCGGGAGGGGAAGAGAGAGACAGAGAGGAAGGAGGGGGTGGGGGGTGGAGAAGCAAATGGGTGCTTCTCCTATGTGCCCTGGCCAGGAATCGAACCTGGGTCCCCCGCACACCAGGCCGACGCTCTACCGCTGAGCCAGGGCCCCAAGATGTTTTGAGTACAATGGCCTTGTAGTATAACTTGATATCAGGAAGTGTGATGCCTCCCACTTTATTCTTCTTTTTCAAGATTGCTGAGGCTATTCGTGTTCTTTTTTGGTTCCATATAAATTTTTGGAATATGTGTTCTATATCTTTGAAGTATGTCATTGGTATTTTAATTGGTATTGCATTGAATTTATAAATTGCTTTGGGTAATATAGACATTTTGATGATGTTTATTCTTCCTAACCATGAGCATGGTATATGCTTCCACTTGTATGTATCTAACTTGATTTCTTTAATCAATGGTTTATAATTTTCTGAGTACAACTCTTTAAATTCCTTGGTTAAATTTACCCTAGGCACTTTATTTTTTTGGTTGCAATAGTGAAAGGATTGTTTACTTAATTTCTCTTTCAGACAGTTCATTGTTGGTGTATAAAAATGCCTCTGATTTCTGATATTAATTTTATATCCAGCCACCTTGATTAATTCATTTATCAGGTCCAGTAGTTTTTGACTGAGACTTTAGGGTTTTCTATATACAATATCATATCATCTGCAAATAATGATAGCTTTACTTCTTTTTTCCAATTTGTATGCATTCTATTTCTTCTTTTTGTCTGATTGCTGTGGCTAGGACTTCCAGAACTATGTTGAATAAGAGTGGTGAAAAGGGGCACCCCTATCTTTTTCCTGATCTTAAGGGGATTCCTTTTAATTTTTGCCCATTGAGTATGATGTTGGCTGTGGGTTTGTCATAGATGGCCTTGATCATGTTGATGTATGTTCCCTGCATTCCCACTTTGCTAAGAGTTTTGATCAGAAATGGACACTCAATTTTATCAAATGCTTTTTCTGCATCTATTGAAATTATCATGTGATTTTTCTCCTTCCTTTTGTTTATGTGATGAATCACATTGATTTGTGAATATTGTACCAGCCTTGCTTCTCCAGAATAAATCCCACTTCATCATGGTGTATGATTTTTTTCATATATTCCTGGATCTGGTTTGCTAATATTTTGTTGAGGATTTTAGCATCTAAATTCATCAGGGATATTGGCCTATAATTTTCTTTCTTTGTGTTGTCTTTGCCTGGATTTGGAATCAGAATAATGCTCGTCTGATAAAAGGAGCTTAGAAGTCTATTTCTTCCTCTTGAATTTTTTGAAATAGCTTGAGAAGGATAAGAGTTAGTCCTTCTTTGAATATTTGGTGGGATTCACTTATGAAGTCATCTGGCCCTGGGCTTTTGTTTGTTGGGAGTCTTTTGATAACTATTTTGATCTCATTTATTGCAATTGGTCTGTTTAGGTTTTCAGATTCTTCCAGATTGATTTTTAAAAGATTATATTTTAAAAATTTATTTTCAAGAAATTTGTCCATTTCATCTAGGTTATTTAATTTTTTGGCATACAGTTCTTCATAGTATTTTCTTACAATCCTTTGTGTTTTTGTTGTGTCAGTTGTTATTCCTCCATTCTCATTTCTAATTTTATTTATTTGAGTCCTCTCTATCTTTCTCTTTCTCTTTTTTTTTTTTTTTTTTTTTTTTTTTGGTGAGTCTGGCTAAAGTTTCATCAATCTTGTTTACCTTTTCAAAGAAACAGCTCCTGGTTACATTGATCCTCTGTATTGTTTCTTTAGCCTCTATGTCATTTATTTCTGCTCTGATCTTTATTATTTCCTTCCTTCTACTTTCTTGGGCTTTTCTTGCTGTTCTTTTTCTAGTTGTTTTAGATACAGGGTTAAGTTGTTTATTTGAGCTTTTTCTAGCTTCTTAAGGTATGCTTCTAATGCTATGAACTTTCCTCTAAGTACTGCTTTTGCTGTGTCCCATAAATTTTGAATTGTTGTATGCTCATCATCATTCATTTCTAGGAATTTTTTTTATTTCTTCTTTGATCTCATTGTTAACTCATTCGTTATTTAATAACATGCTATTTAGTTTCCAAGTGTTTGAGTATTTTCCAGTTTTTCTGTTGTGGTTGATTTCTAGTTTCATGCCATTGTGATCAGAGAAAATGCTTGATATGATTTCAATCTTCTTAAATTTGTTGAAACTGCTTTTGTGCCCTAATGTGGTCTATCCTAGATAATGTACCATGAGCACTTGAAAAGAATGTATATTCTGCTGCTTTAGGATGAAAGGTTCTGAAGATATCTATTAAATCCAGTTGTTCTAGAGCAGGGGTCTCAACCTCGCGGCCCGATGCGGCCCGCCAAACAATTTTGTGCAGCCCGCAGACTAATCCATGGGCTTACTTAATTTTATCCAAAATATTTTGAACTTCGTGGATTAGTCTGCGGGCTGCATAAAATTGTTCGGCGGGCCGCGAGGTTGAGACCCCTGTTCTAGAGTGTCCTTTAAATGTGCTGTTTCTTTGTTAATTTTTTTTTCTTGAGGATCTATCTAGTGATGTTAGTGGGATATTGAAATTTCCTACTATTATAGTATTGCTGTTGATCACTCCCTTTATATCCATCAAAGTTTGCTTTATATATTTAGGTGTGCCTATATTAGGTGTGTAGATATTTATAATGGTTATATCTTCCTGTTGGATTGCTCCCTTTATCATTATGTAGTGACCTTCTTTATCTCTTATTATAGCCTTTGTTTTAAAGTCCATTTTGTCTGATATAAGTATTGCTACCCCAGCATTTTTTAAATTTACATTTGCATGAAATATTTTTTCTATCCTTTTATCTTTAGTCTATGTACAACTTTTGTTTTAAGGTGTGTCTCTTATAGACAGCATATGTATTGGTCCTTTTTTCTTATCCATGCAGCTACCCTATGTCTTTTGATTGGATCATTCAATCCATTTACATTTAAGGTTATTATTGATATGTAGTTGTTTATTGCCATTTTATTCTTTAAAGCTGTATTCCTCTTTTGCTATATTCTTTCCCCCCTTTGATCTGTTTACAACAGGCCCCTTAACATTTCTTGCAGCATTGGTTTAGTTGTAATGAATTCTTTGAGTGTTTTTTTGTCTGGGAAGCTTTTTATTTCCCTTTCAATTTTAAACAATAGCCTTGCTGGATAAAGTAGTCCTGATTGTACTTCTTGTTCTGCATTACTTTGAGTATTTCTTGCCATTCGCTTCTGGCCTCAAGTGTTTCTGTAGAGAAGTCGGATGTCATCCCTATGGGGGTTCCTTTATAGGCGATAGCTGTTTTTTCTCTAGTAGCTTTTAATATTTTCTCTTAGCTTTGGTATTTTAATTATGATGTGTTTTGGTGTAGATTTCTTTGGGTTTCTCTTTGAAGGAATTCTCTGTGTTCTTGAACGTGTGTGAATTTTTCCTGCATCAATTTAGGGAAGTTTTCAGCTATGATTTGATTGAACAAAGTCTCTATCCTTTTTTCTTTCTTTTCTTCTTCAGGAACCCCTATGATACAGATGTTATTTTTCTTTATGTTGTCTCAGAGCTCTCTTAGAGATTTCTCAGAATTTTTGAGTCTCTTTTCTTTTTGCTGCTCTGCTTCTGTGCCTTCCTTTATCTTGTCCTCTAACTCGCTGATTTGATCCTCAGCTTCATTCATTCTGCTTTTAATTTCCTCCATTGTGGACTTCATTTCTGATATTGTATTTGTCATTTCTGACTGATTCTTTTTTATTATTTCAATGTCTTTTTTTATACTTGCTATCTCTTTATTTAGGTGTTTGTTATGTCCATTTATTATTGTTCTAAGATCTTTGAACATCCTAACAATCATTATTTTACACTCTGCATCCAGTAATTTGATTATATCTGACTCGTTCAAGTCCTTTTCTGAGGATTTCTCTTGATTTATTTGGGTTGAATTTCTCTGCCTTCCCATTCAGTCTGTGTATAAGAAGTGTGTGCACTGAAGTCCAATGGGTGTGGCCTCTGTGTTCTCTAGGTGTGGTCTGTCTGCCAGCCCACCACCCCCTCAGTCACTGCCTTGGGCATTTGGGTATTGGCATTGCCAGTGCTGGCCTGCTTTGGCAGTCGCTGTGATTTCCACCTCTCCTCCATGGGAGGGGCTGTGTTCACATGCCTGGTCTACAAGCCTTGACCTGCTCCTGCAGGTGAGGCTGTGCACCATGCTGGGGTTGCAAGCCTCTGCTCCGCAGGTGGGGCTGTGCACCTAAGCTCAGCCGTGGGTCTCTGCCTGTTCCCCTGCTTTCAACCTGCCCCCGCTGGTGGGGCTGTGCTCGTGCACACTGCATGCCCTGGCTCTGTGGGCTGGGCAGGGCTGGGCATGCACTCAACCACGGGTCTCTGCAGTTCCCGGGCTTTTGCCTTTCCCCTGTGGGCAGGATTGCAGGCAGGGCCGCTCTTGCTCACCCAACCCACAGCCAGATTGGACCTCTTTTGTGCACCCCTTCCGCTCTTGCTGGGCAAGACTGAGCTCACGTCAGGCCTCAGTCATCGCCAGCCCAGCTTCCACCCCCACTGACGGGACCGCCGTTCTACGTCCGACCGCCATCCGCCCTCTGGCAAGCCCTCAGCAGTGTGGGTGGAGGTGCTGCTGCTCATACCTCAGCTCTCAATACTGTATTCCTGAAGTCTTCCTCCTTCTAAGTGACTCTGCTCTGAGTGCCACGAGACAGCTTGTTTGGCTGGTGTCCTACTTCCCTTTGCTGGTATTGCTGGTTCCAGGGGAAATATTCACTTTAGATTTGGGGGGTGACTCAGCCCAGGGGTTAGAGTTGCTGTCCCTCAAAGTGTTTCTCCCTGTGCCTCCTAGATCACACTCTCTTCCTGATACTCGGGTCTTCTCAACTCTCCCAGTCTCCCAGAGTCCCGGGTTAGTGGTTGTGAAAGAGGTTTTCTGTGCAGTCCCTTTAAGAAGAGTCCTGGGTCTGAGAAATCTGTCTCTTTCTCACAAACAGTATCCAGACTTGTTTCAAAGCTACATACTGTCCATACGCTTCTTCTAGTCTCTGGGGCTGCAGGCTGGGGCTTTGTTCCTGGGGCCCAGGACCCTCCTCTGTCCGCTAAACTCACTTCTCACCATGTGAGTCCCTCCAGGCTGCTGTTCGCTCTGGGGAGCTGGGCAGCCCTCTCCACGTTTCTGCCTTTTCTATCAATCTCAGTGTGGTTTCTTCAGTGTTCCTTGGTTTAAAAGTCCTCTTGGTTTAGTTCAAAGTTAGTTTTTCCAGATGATGGTTCTTAAAATTAAGTTGTAATCCACTTTGGTTCTGGGAGGTGGAAGTTGGTATGTCTGCCTACTCCATCACCATCTTGCCACTCCTTATATAACAAAATGTTTTTATGAAGAGATGTATGATCAATAAACCAAAGTAGAAAATTTAATCTCAAATCAGCCTTAAAGTTTAGCTCTTCTATTACAACTACAGACCAGAACTGATGTACCAGTACCACCAAATTGCAGGAAAATATCTAAGAATCAAGCAAGTATAGGGCCAAAACAATATAGGGTGATAAACTTGTTATACATTTTGTATATATAAATATATACATAAAAGGATTCAATTAATGATTGTGTTAAAGTGTGATTTCAACTCCTACATATCCTTAGTCACAAGATTTTGCATACCCAGAAAGCACATCATGTTCTCACCAAGCAGTTATTAAGTGCTTACTATGTACTAGAATTACTGGGTATTCACAGAGGATGTGACTGGTAAGCTAAGGAACTGGCACACCAGCTAGATGTGAAGAAGGTGTGAATAAAAAGATTAAATAATAAGAATTGTTATTAAAATAATGTATAAAAATAATGAATTTATATATTGCTAGAGGATGAAAATTGATTCAACCATATGTGTAACATTTTAAATACTTATATAGATAATTTACTAGAGTATGGCTTTGTAATTAAATGTTAATTTAAAATAAATAATAACTGAAAATAGTGCCAAGTGAGCGATAAAGGCAGTAATTGCTGTAGATCAGAGAAGCTCTGTGTAGCAGTGGCTGGGTTACTCCCCACCAACCATTTGCAGGCATCCAAATATATTCTTGTACTATTCACTGGCACCATTTAACTTCAGTCTCAGTGAGCTTCTCCCCATCAAATATATGTCATATTACAAAATGAGGTTTGAGGCAACCAACCAAGATTTATGTTAGAAAGGTACAAAACAATTTTGCAATCCTTTGCTGATTGCCATCCTCTGCTGAGGGGGAAAAAGTTGAAAAAAACCTCTGGTGATTAAGATACCCCCCCCAACCAGACTTTCTTGCCTTTACACCAAAAAAGAAGGTATGGAGGGTATTTGCACTTTATCTTAATCCTAGAGAAAGAGCCTCCCAGATCTTAATATAGCTATGCAGATAGTTTAAAGACCCATTGAGATGATACCTGGACAATCTAAAGGCCAAGGACTGGTGTTTTGTTTTGTTTGTTTGTTTGTTTGTTTGTATCTTTCAGAAGTGAGTAGCAGGGAGGCAGAGAAACAGACTCCCACATGCACCCAACTGGGATTCACCAGGCATGCCCACTAGGAGGCAATGCTCTGCTCATCTAGGGTGTTGCTTCGTTGCAACAGAGCCATTCTAGAGCCTGAGGTGGAGGCCATGGAGCCATCCTCAGTGCCTGGGCCAACTTTTGCTCCAATGGAGCCTTGGCTGCAGGAGGGGAAGAGAGAGGTATAGAGAAAGGAAAGGGGGGAAGGGTAGAGAAGCCGGTTGGTGCTTCTCCCATGTGCCCTGCCTGGGAATCAAACCCAGGAGTTCCTCATGCTAGGCCAATCAGCCAGGGAAGGACTGGTGACCTAATGCTCTGCCAGTATAAGTCACAGACCTTCCTAGAAAGCTTCTTGGAAGGCTGTGTGACATCAAGGGGATGGACCACAAGATTCTTGGGACTGAAGGAAAGAACTAGAGGCAACCCAGAAGACATGTGGTCCTCACATCAGAAAAACTAGGAACAGTTCATAAGAACACCTGAAAATAAGCTATGAGAGAAAGGACCAGGTTGAAATACTCCCAAACCCAGGATTACCTATACCACCTCATAATAGCGCAAATCCCACCCCAGAGACTTTGTACTTGCTGTTCTCTCCTCCTGGAATGCCTCCCCACCAGCTGTCTGTTAACTAGTATCCTCATCTGTTACAGGTCTTTAATCAAAAGGTATCTTCTCAATGACACCTTATTAGTCTACACCAGGGGTAGTCAACCTTTTTATACCTACCGCCCACTTTTGTATCTCTGTTAGTAGTAAAATTTTCTAACTGCCCACCGGTTCTACAGTAATGGTGATTTATAAAGTAGAGAAGTAACTTTACTTTATAAAATTTATAAAGCAGAGTTACAGCAAGTTAAAGCATATAATAATAATAACTACATACCAAGTACTTTATGTCAGATTTTTGCTAAGTTTGGCAGAATAAATCTTTATAAAACAACTTACTATAGTTAAATCTATCTTTTTATTTATACTTTGGTTGCTCTGCTACTACCCACCATGAAAGCTGGAATGCCTACTAGTGGGCAGTAGGGACCAGGTTGACTACCACTGGTCTACACTGTCTAAAAGTGCTGACACATTGTGTCCCTTTTCCCTGCTTTCTTTTCCCCATTAGCACTTCTTTATCTAATCTATTCAATGTTAGACTTACATACTAGTTCTATTGTTTTTCTCCTTCAATAGATAATAAACTCCACAAATGAAAATATTTTATCTGTTTTGTTTCCTATTATATTCCCAGTTCCTTGAATAATGCCTAACACACAGTAAGCATTCAATAAATATTTACTTAATAAATGAGTTAATAAACACAAATAGACAAGATCTGTGAGATAAAAACAAGTGATGATTCCCCATGAGCCTTTCTTATTCAACATGCCAATTATACTAGTTTATGATACCCCATAATATTTCATTACACAGGAATCAAAAAGTGTAGAAGACTGGAGTAGTCAGCAAGATTTCTTATTGGGCACAACTAAATTAAAGAATTACGTGGAACAATGAGTTGATGCTTCTCTCTCTCCCTTCTCCCCCTTCATCCATCTCTCTCTCTCTCTCTCTCTCTCTCTCTCTCTCTCTCTCTCTCTCTCTTTCTCTCAAAGCAATGGGGGAAAAACTTTTTCTTGTAGCTAGAATTTAATCTGGGCCTTAAAGGATTGATAGGATTTAGAGACACCAAAAAAGATCTTTGAACAAAAGTAAAGAGATAAGAATGTCCATGCGGTACTCACTGAACTATAAATAGATTTCTTTGTCTAGAGCAGAGGATTCTGTAGAGGAAATAAGCTTTGGGAAGGATGCAGAGGGCCTTTGATCCCTAATGAGAGTAGGCCTTGATATCCTAAAACCTATCCTGAAGCCTTTGCACATAGCTGTAAGTTACTTCAAGGTTACAGAACAAGTCAGACATAAATGGGTCAAGGCTGAAGGCAGGACTTTAAGGACCAGAGATATTGAGACTTCCAGTAAGAGTCCCATTAATGTGGGATTGCCTGGTGACCAATGAAGGTATCCATGAGGTATATCATGAAATTGGACATGGACTTGAGGAAAAAGAAAACATTATATAGTTCAGTTCCTATATTTCCAATATTTTATGACTGTGTGGTTTTATTCCTGGGAAGAATCTTGGCTTGTTGTGCATTCAGAACCTGCTGTATTCTAGCAACCCTAGAGTTCCCAGCTTCTGACTGGCCAAAGCCAGGGAAGCCAGCCATTGTTCACAGGGGGAAGAAGGTAAGAGAGTTTTCTGCGTTAGTCAAGTTTGCCTCAGTGCTCCATCTGTTTGCATCTACTCTCATGACTTCTGCTTGGATGTGAGCTTCACTTTTGAGCAGTGAGATTTTTGCTCCTCACACTTAGGACAGTTTTCTCAACTTCAGCCTTCTCTGTAGTCTTTGACCAACATCACCGCGTTCTTCTCATATTAGGTAGGGTAAGTCGCTCTCAGTTTCATATGGCATAGTGTTCTGAATACTTCAATACTAGTGCATAAATGGACTTTTAGTCTTCATCTTTAATTGATTATTGTTTATAGTTAAGCATTTAGATGGGCCCAAGCCTATGAGAGATTTTCTGCTGGTTAACTAAAACTCATTATCCTGTTTTCCTGTCCTTTTGGCCAAAATCTGTATTGACAAGAACCCCCTTTATTCTTTTTTCTACAATTCTTCTTTTGAAGCTTTATCATAATTTATACTTGTTCATTATAATATATATTTACATATCTATCTGTTTGTTTAAAAGTTTCCTGACTAGTCTGTAAGCTACATGAAGTCAGAAGAACGATTTGCTTATCGCTGTATTCCCAGCCCCTACAGCAGTGTCTGGACCCTCGAATGTTCAATCAAAACTTGTGGTTGAATTTAGACTCTGTCAGAATGAGGGCCCTTTAACTTGCCTCATCTGAACAAGTTGTTTATTTCATGCCCCTCTTAACCTGGCACATACAGCTCCTCCTGGGGTCCAGGTCTCTTCCTGGCCCACTACAAAACTGACCTTTTCAACCCTCAGTTACACAACCTACTTTTAAAAGTTTAGCTACAGCACAGAAAGTAAATAATTACCAAAAAACCCCATAAATAACAGCTTTTTTTTTTAACAGAAAAAGTAAAAATTGGAAAGTGAATTATTATTAACCACCCTGGTTCCATTTTTTCTTCTCAAAGATAGCCCACCAAGAGAAGGGCCCAGAGGCTCTGAAGCACCTGAACTGGATCATGATAGCTGGAAGCTCTGAAATCCAAGACCTCTCAGAAAAAAAGCACAGTTCTTAATAGCCTTTTCCATCGAGATCCTAGGGAAAAAGAAGGTTCTTCTACTCCTCTCTGCCTGGAGTTGATACTCATTTAATGAGCATCTCAGGTGTCTGAGGAATACATAATTCATAATTCCCACATCCTATCATGTGATTTGTTTGAGGATTCATGTCTCCTGTGGTCACATGAATTATCAAGGGCTCTGGAGTCTACAATCTGTCTATAATCTCTTTAAATCTTCCTTCCTGCATTATCAGGAATGGGTGAGAACCGTAGATCAATGTCGCCTTGAACAGTCCCAAGTTCCTATAAACAGTGACGTTGCTCAGCTGCCTGGCCACTAACATCAGATAAGCGTGCATCTATGGCTCCCCAAACCAAGACCAGGCCTCCCCAGTTAACAGACAAGTCACTTCTCATGCCTTAAGAACTTCTGATTCCAACTGGTGTAGAGACCATTCTAGAGATAACCGCCACGCTCATCTCTCCCTACGATGCCATCTGAGAGCAACATGCATATTTGTGGCTCTTTATGGAAAGCTGTTTATATTTTTAAGTGCCATTGGATTCCTTTTCATGTCTTTCTTGCATGTTTACTGTAACCTTTTAAAACTCTTTCCTTGGGCTGGTGTGTGGCAACGTTAATTCTGATGCCTCAATTCCCCACTAGAGTTTCTAATTTAATTGGCACTTGGTGGAATCCAGGCACAGAATGGTTTCAAAATCATCCAGGGAATTTTAATCCTCCAGGTGATTCTAACAGTGCTGAGAACTTTTGAACTACAGGAACACCTCACAAAGGAATGTATGTGAAGTCCCCCTGGGAATCGTATAAAAAGGCAGACTCAGTCGGGGGGTGTGGTGTGTGTGTGTGCGCGCGCGTGTGTGTGTGCGTGTGTGTGTGTGTGCGTGTGTGCGCGCGCGCTGAGACAGCATTTCTCACAGGCTTCCGAGTGATGCCAGGATTCCAACTCCACGGACCTCACTTCAAGTAGCCGGGTTCTTCAATAACGTGATTATTTAAATTCAGATATTAAGTCTCGTTACTTTGGGAAGTAAAACTGAATGAAAGTGAAAATGCAGGTCCTCACGTCAAGTGCTCAGGAACCACACGTGGTTAGTGGCGACTGTCCGCCGCAGCGCAGAGAGGAAACACTACCACCATCGCAGGACGTTCTGCTGGATCTCGACCTCCTTCTATTTCAGTTTGTAAGAACCGCCACCCACCACGCCCACCGCCAGAGAGTTTCTGCAGTGCCCTGGGGCTCTAATGACACACGCATGCATTTCTACTGTGGACTTTTAAAGGCAAACTTCTTTCCAGAAGGCAGTGGGGGTTGGGAGGGAGCAACAGAAACCTTTGATTTCAGGACCGGCTTTAGGCCTAAGGAGTTGATTTGTAGTATTACTGTTTTTGTCGTTGCTGCTGTTTTAGTTAAAACCAAGTTTATTGAAGGTTTGGGTGAGTTAAATTATCCTCTGTGGTAATTTTTAAACTGCTTTTAAGAAGAACTTGCCAGTTTCTCTTGCCAAGCGATTTTCCTGGCATCGCCTGGAAAACAACTCTATCATCATTTTTGTTTACCTTCTGTCCCCTGAGGTGTAGCCACCTAATTCGCCTTACTTTAATTCGTTCAGCGATGTCAGTGGAGGGAGCTCATAGCCCAGTGCTGCTCAGCTGCTATGGGAGCTAAAGAGAAAATAGTGAGGGGCACTTCTCCCTTGCCGGGTTTGTAACTGAATAGAGGACCTGTGATGAGACAAGGAAAACTCAAAATCTCAGTAAGTCACTAGCAGTGGCTAGCAAGCAGTAACAGATTAAAACAGATTAGTTTCTCATATTAACCAGCTATCACTGAACAAAGGGTAGGGTCCAATAAATGGTCCACGGGACAGGTTGGTTTTGATGGCAGGAGGGAGAAGCCAAGGTAAGGTCAGGGAAGGGCTGAGATGCAAGAGGGTTGCAAACCGAGCAGGGTGGAGTCCTAGTGGGGAGCAACCTGGGAGGTGGGCTAGTCCGGGGAAGAGAACACAGGGAAGGGGCAGGCACGAAAGGGAAAAATAATGGGCAAGACGGGAGGTCAATGGAAGTGATGGACAGACTCAGTGTTTTCATAATGGTATAGAAAGTCATAAAGGAATCAGCTAGCCCTGTGTTTACAACGCCTCCATCAGGGCCGTTGTGTCCTCCGGTGGAGAGGACGGAAGTGTGGGAAGGGGCAAGGGCAGAGGCGGGTCAGTGGAAGGAACAGGCTTCCACGGCTGCCTCCCAAGCCCTCTGCAAAAGTAGAGTGTCAGAGAAAGGAAGGTCAATGAGAGCTTAAGTCTCCTAGCACAGAGCCCACAGGACTGGACCCGGTGGGCTGGAGGGCAAAGGTCAACCTCCAGTTCAATCTGGTGATCTGGGCTCACTTCTCCAACTGCATCATAAGAAAGTTAAATGATCTTTCAACTCTAAACTTCTGTGGCCTCGGATTCTATACTTTAGGGTGCTGGTTTACAAACTGAGGGTGATACATGGGACCTGGGCGCCATCCCGGCCTCCGCTTCACACACGGCAGCTCCATTAGAGAAAATGTAAACAGACAGTTTACATATCATGTTCCACAGACCACTGGTCAAGACACTGTATTTGATATAATTGCCTCAACCATGACTCTGGGGCTTCTTTTTGACTGTTAAAGCCTTGCAGAGAGCTTAGAAATGTAAATGTGTGGTAGAGAAGAAAGTAGAAGGAGGGAGAGAAAGGGGAGAGAGAGAGAACACGATGGCCCACCTGGGGCAGAAGAGGAAGAGACTGGATGTCTCCACTAAACCAGCCACAGAGAGTCCTTTCCCGTAACTCGTGCTTGTTAATGAGACAGGGTTATGAAGACTGCCCACACTGCTATGCGCAGGAAGCTTCATAAAGAAGTGACAGATCAAAACTTGTACATCTACATTAGCTATTATTTTGGAAATGCGCACACATATTTGAAGGACATTGCTGTTGTTCAGCCACTTTGAGTCCTTAAAATTCCTCCCTGGAGCTTGATTAGTTTCTAAGCATACCTTTCCTAAACCTTTATGAAATTGGCAGACTGCCTTCCATTTCCTAAGAATCAGCGCTTGCAGCACACACCTCTGCAGTGAACGCTGTGTGGGAAAAAGGTGGGCACACTGATGTGAAAGGCAGGTGGGGGCCAATACGTGAGGCTCCAGCTCTTGTGCTCAGGGTTACCACCTGTGGGAAAAACCAGCCCTCCTAACATATGCCCTTGGCCAGAAGGTCAACACAGAAAATTCCACTCTGAAAATAGAGTCCTTCTGCTGAGAGAAATAAGAAATAACCCAACCATGATTTAGAGAGAAGCCTATTTCTCTTTTCAAATTTTCCAACTTGACATGTTGCTGTAGTGCACTCCACATCTGATTACATTAGTGACATCACATTACACTGGATCAGATGTGACATTATGCAGTGGGGTTGTGAATTGTGAATAAAGATGTACTAGCAGCCAATAACGTCAAGTCATTCCTAATGTAGGAGCTGAGCCACCTCTTCTCCCGGTAGCCTTTTGTTAATTTAGACCAGGGGTCCCCAAACTTTTTACACAGGGGGCCAGTTCACTTTCCCTGAGACCGTTGGAGGGCTAGACTATAAAAAAACTATGAACAAATCCCTATGCACACTGCACATATCTTACTTTAAAAGAAAAAACAAAACAGGAACAAATACAATATTTAAAATAAAGAATAAGTAAATTTAAATCAACAAACTGACCAGTATTTCAATGGGAACTATGGGCCTGCTTTTGGCTAATGAGATGGTTAATATGCTCCTCTCACTGACCACCAATGAAAGAGGTGCCCCTTCTGGAAGTGCGTTGGGGGCCGGATAAATGGCCTCAGGGGGCCGCATGTGGCCTGTGGGCCATAGTTTGGGGACCCCTGATTTAGACAAAACATCTGATTTTTTTGTCAGAGAGAAGCCCACAATATGTCCTTACCTGAGTCATCAGCTAGAATAAACATGATTCTAGATTCCTTGCTTAAATCAGGCTGCTTTTGCTACCCTAGGACCAAATCTAGGATTTTGTGTCCCCTATACTCCCAAAAATGATACTGTCAATGGTCCAGCACATTACAATATGCAAGGTACCTTCAAAGCCATCATCTCATTGGCTTTGCAGTCTTAGAAGCTGAGGGTTAGCAGACTTTTTCTTAGGTAGGTGAATCGGGATGTTCAACAGTGTCTTTCTCTGACTAGGATCTTAGGGGTGGGGGTAGGGTGTGACACAGCCCACTAGCTGAGTCTCCCTCTCCGTGGTGCAGAAAAATCCGTGTGACACATGCTTGTTCAGTGTGTGCCTGTGCCCTCATGACAAACTTCTTGCATTGGGTGCTTCACTTGAGTCAATTGTATTTTCATCTAAATACTGATTTGAAGAAAACAACTGGAGACATATTACGACTATGGTACACTAACTTCAAGATGAAAATTAGAATATTTTCTTGGTTTCCCCACAGAGAACAAACAAAATGGCACAATTTTCCTAGAAAACAGAAGTCTGACCGGCCACGGTGCACTGAGAATGAATTTGATTCAAAAGTTGAACTTGATTCTCACCACAGATTTTCTTTCTTGTATCATTTTCAGAGAAGAGAAACAAATCTCCCTGTCTCAGAAAGAATGGTTTTGGTTGCAAGTATTAGAACTTGACACAAATTGCCCTTTTAAAAATAAGGAAATGTATCAGAAAAAAAGAAGGTTCCAAAACAGAACAGCTCCAGAATCGACTGATTCACTTGGCGAGTCTTGTCATGAAGAATCCAGTGTCCTGGTTCTGGCCTCAACCTCCGGCTGGGGAAAGGCCGTTGCTGCGGTTCCAGGCTTTATATTCCAACACAGCAAGTTTCAGGAGGACAATACAGGCGGTGCCTTTCTTAGAAGAGAGAAAACCCTTCCTTGGAAACCCCAACCCTAAAAGACTTCCCCTCAAATGCACGGGCCAAGATTGTGTTACATGTGCCTGTTTTTAAATCAACCTTTGTCAAGAGACACCGGATTACTCTAAATGGACTAAAGAAACAGCCACAATAGTCACAGTGTTCCATCTGTTGCAGAAACAAACACTCAGAAACACCACTTAGACAAGAGAAATGGGACACAGCAGCAGGCTGAGGCCCAGCGGGAGGAATTTTCTGGTGAGACTCCGCCTAGAGGTATACTCCTACTTGAGATGGGAAGGGTCAACAACTAGGGCTCCACCAGCTTATCACATAGCACCAACTATGACCATCCTGTGCCCACCCTCCCGGCCCTAGCCTGCCTTAAGGTCTAGAGGGGAGCTGGGTTCAATTTCCAAGAACAGTGTACGCTGTCCCCACCAGGGCAGAGCATCACCAATTCCTGTTTGCACAATAAACATGTATTCTGCCTTTTGCACATCAGACATGTATTGATATATATATTTGAAAATAGCTACGTCTTAGCTTCCTAAGATGATTCTTTTCTGAGCTAAATATCTCTGGTTTCTAAAAACATTTCTACAATACCTAAGGTTGAACTTCCTCTTGGCTCCACTAACTACAACCCAGGGCTATCTCTTGAAGTTTACTGGCTAACTGCCCCAAACTGTTAGTCATTGGCACTGAGGTATGAAACAATTTCACCAAACAAAATTTTTCATAATATTTCTGAGGGAGAACCGGGAAGCAATAAACAGTAAAACAGGCTGACATTTTCAAAAAGCTTGCAGAGAAGAATGAGGCATTGAAGACCCATCTTGCCAATGACATTAACTTGCTTAAGATGCGTGATATTTAGGTGTTGTGTTCCAGCTCATAGTAGAGTTAGACAGTGTGGGCAAACCAGGGTGAGCTGAGATCTGGAAACCTCCGCAATAGGCGGTTTCTGGGAAGATGGACTTTGCCATCCAATACTGGAAGGATGCCCTGGCTGGCAGGTAAAATAAATTCATTCATTCAACAAATATTTACTGAATGTCTACTACGGTCCAGGTACTTCACTAGACACTGGTTATGCAATGTGGAAATGAATAATAATAAACACTTGTTTGTCTAGGTTATTAGTTGTCATGAAGCAGAGTGAGGGTGAAGATGGACAACCCCAAAGAGTAGAGGATGCCCCAATATCCATTCAAAGGATGACATGAAGAATCTAGAAAAAGGCAATATCCAGTCCAGTAGGAGTTAAAGTTATAGGGAAGACTATGAACCTCTTGACTTTGGGTAAGGAAGTGCCAATGGAAAGCTTCAGTTCTAAGAAACAAGGCAGATTGAGAGTCCTAAGAAGCAGGGCAAGGACCCAGCCATCATGATTAGGGTGCAAAGTGGAGGGGGGATCTTCTGCATAGGGAATCTGCAAACTAGATTTGTGCACACTGGAGTAAAGGGAATCAGCTTAGTGTGTAGCAAAACTGACATAGTGCTGAACCTCCCATCCAGACCACAGAGCCCTCCTAGTCTAAGATCACGGTTGTCCTGGAGCCTGGAGCCAGGAGCAGAACTGAGCCTATATGTGGGAGTCACATAGTCCCAGAGATTAGTATTGCCTTGTCACAGGTCACCACTCTCCCTCTCAGCTACCCCTCTTCCTTGACATGCCAATCCTCATTTCTTTAATTTGGGAGCTGTTGTAGCCCATTAGACCAAGCAGAGTGTAACAATCTGTTTCCTCGGGGCTATTTCTAAGGAATACCAAGTCATTCTTGAGCAAGAGCTTTTGCTTCTTGGCATTACAGGAACTGCTAAACAAGAAGAGATAGACTTACTGTAATCTAGAATTTAAGATGCACACATAATGCATAAATTTTCTTTAAACTACTCTAAGCAGAACTAAGATAGTCAATTTAGCTGGACTTACCCCTAAAATTTATAGAGCAATATTCACCTCAAGTAGAAAATGTTTGATGACAAAATACTCTCTTCTATTATCACTGTACTTTTTCCCCTTGTAAGCATGCCAACGATTGTAAACTTTAGGCAATTGATAATATTCCAGCAGTACAACATCCTAGAGTGCTGCATAAATGCTTAATATTCATCAACTTTAATTAACAGCCTTGGCTGATTTGATTATTAAAATCTTGGAATTTCCCATTTAAATACCAGCTTTTCGTTTTTAAGATAGAAGGATATGGTTTCTCTCTCCTAACCAGAGAAAATTGCTCCACAGTACATGAATAAATTCTCTGCTTCCCAGAACCGATGGCAAATTCACAAAGCTCCACAAAACTCATGCATGACTTGCTGCTGCAGCTGCATAATTAAAAAAAAAACTAATATATTGACCAGTTTTCCTCCGAATAGTAACATGTCACTGCTGTTTGAGAAAAGCTTGTTGCTAAAAGGATTATGGCCAATATAATTTTTATGATTAAAGAGAAAGAATGGCTCTGGTTTGCCTTGTCCAATCCTCTCACAGATACCCAAAATGCTCCTATAGCTGATTTTTTACTTAAGTCTTGAACCATCATGACAACCATAAGGAAATAGTTATTCAAGGTACAGATTTACCACCCAAACTATTGCTTTATCCTCATTACACGGGCCCTCTGCCTCCCAAACCCAATCCATACAAGGCTTATTTTTAGCAGTGACTAAAGGACTCTGTGCTCTAATTTATGCACACATATAAAATCAATAATTACTTAGTCGACCTTTCCATTCGTCTAAATTTGGCCTGGCGTAATGGAAGTTGCCCACACAGTTCCCGTTGAGAATGATAAATAGGGAGACATGAGTGCATCTCTATCCTCTCTCTAAGGGTCAGATGAAATCAGAGACAGCTCAGACCTCAGCCAGTCCTTGCACTGAGCCACACAAACTTCTGTTTGAACCTAATTCTATTCTAATGAGCATCATTTCCTCTTTTCAAAGAGGAAAACTAACTTTGAGGATGTTTCAGCCTGGCTTGTGGCAGGACCATGCCTTAAGTACATATGGTTGCCCTGGCCGGTTGGCTCAGTGGTAGAGCGTCGGCCTGGCGTGCAGAAGTCCCGGGTTCGATTCCTGGCCAGGGCACACAGGAGAGGCACCCATCTGCTTCTCCACCCCTCCCCCCCTCCTTCCTCTCTGTCTCTCTCTTCCCCTCCCGCAGCCGAGGCTCCACTGGAGCAAAGATGGCCCGGGCGCTGGGGATGGCTCCTTGGCCTCTGCCCCAGGCACTAGAGTGGCTCTGGTCGTGGCAGAGCGACCCCCCCCCCAGGGGCAGAGCATCGCCCCCTGGTGGGCAGAGCATCGCCCCCTGGTGGGCGTGCCGGGTGGATCCCAGTCGGGCGCATGCGGGAGTCTGTCTGACTGTCTCTCCCCGTTTCCAGCTTCAGAGAAATACAAAAAAAAAAAAAAGTACATATGATTAGCCACCTATTATAATTAATGAGAGCAGTTCTTACAGTGAGTGTCAGTGGCAATAAAGAGTACAGTTTCCAAAACGAGCAGAAGACAAAAGGGTCCTCGGACAAAAGGTCAGCCACAGGTCCCCGGCACAGGGTGTGGAGTATCATGCCCACGGGTCTGGAGAGCTTTCTCGGTGGCTGACTCCTCCCAGCATCCTCGTTCCACTGTGGAGGCTTTCCTACCCTTTATCCAACACCCTTACAATGCTGAGTTTCTACTAAGTGAGCAGTAATTGGACCCTCACTTTGTTTTTAAAGACTGAATTTCCAGAGTGGCCCTTTTATTTTTTCTGAATTTGTTCCTTACAAAAAAGGAAAGGGAAGAAGGTGGGGGAGGTAGAGGAGGGTAAAGGGGAGATAAATGGTGGTGGAAGGAGACTTGACTTGGGGTGAACACAGTACAATACACAGATGATGTGTTATAGAATTGTACACCTGAAACCTATATAATTTCATTAACCAATGTCACCCCTAAAGATTCAATTAAAAATGTTTTTAAGTTACTTCTTTAATATTGGAATAACTTTAGGCAAAGATATCTATTTTTTTCTCTTTGCCTTAGGATTATTTAAATTCCACCAGCAAGCCTATCTTCTAGATTTAATTTCCCTGCTGTTGGAGCAGAATGGACCCCTATGCCCAGGTTAGCCACATCCTATATCTTGAATTCTATGCCACATCCTTCCATCATAGCTTCTCTTTGAGTGAAATGCCGAGGCATCTGTATCAAACGGCTTGACCAGACCAGACAAGGAGCCCTCCCGCCACAACTGGTACCCCACCAGGACTCAGAAGCTGCCCTGGAACTTTTGGTCTGTTTTCCACATTTACAATTTCATGGCCTACTTATAGCCTCTGACGTAGTTAAATTATATAGGGTGGGCCAAAGGAGGTTTACCGTTGTTCATATGGAAAATAATACAAGAATTAATAACAATATAAGAACAAACTGTTTCTGTACTCACAACTATAAACCTACTTTTGCCTACCCCATGGGGGTTGGTGAAGTGAAATGCCTAATAATAATAATGATAATGATAACAACAACAACCGTGTTAACTATTTTAACCAGCTTTTATTGAACATCTATTATGCACTTTTACATGCCAGGTGCTTTTTAAAGTGCTTTATATCTATTAGCTCCTTGGATCTTGACCACAACCTTGCTCTGGGAACCATTAGTAGTATTCCTGTCTTACGGATGAAACAGCTGAGGCGCAGAAAGGATAAGTGACCTTACCTACGGTCACAAAGGATTCCAAGGTCCAAGTTCATCTACGCAACTCTCACGCTTTCAGAATTCTGTAGACTTTTAGAATTGCCTGATTTAAACCTCGTAACAGACTGTGCTCTCTCCCACTCCTGTATTCGACCCACTAGGCTACAGTGCCTCTTAGATTTTCTGCCTGGTGAGATGGGACGTCTTTAGAAGGTTTGAACAGAGGTTCAGCCTAAAGGACCTACTAAGTACCAGAGATTCTCTGCTATCCCTCCCCAGTTTACCAGGCATTTTAAAAGAAAGTTCAGCACTTCTCAGGACGAACACCTGGCATGTAGAAATCACAGAGCACCCCCAGCAAATGGAGGCACAAGGGAGCAGTGGGGAAAAGATCACACGGCCTAGAAGCCAGGAGGGGAGGGGAAAGAAGGCAGAGTAGAGACTTTGGAACACAAAAGCCCCAGACTCTCAGGGGCTTGGTGGCCAGCTGCTCATATCTTTGCATAAAACATGGACACAGGGATGTTGGGGGACATGGTAAGAATGGCTCCCAGGGGCAGACAGCAAATTGGAGAATGTGCTTTGGTGAGGAGGAATTTGGGAAAAGGGGGGGGGGGAGCCTTTTCTTTTGCATGTGTCTAAGAAACGCATATTGCACAGGGCTAGGAGGGAAAGCAGCACAATGCAAGGGCTAAGACACTGCCTATGTCGCTTTAAATTCTCCTGGCAGCGTCTAATGTCCTCACTGATGCAGAGGGGCATCTAGCCACCTGTCAACCCCAAGACACACTACCGACTGTTCGGGGAGATATTCTAGACAGGAAGGAGCCTGCCACAATAATTACAGCACATCGTGATGGCCTTGAACAGTACCATACTCAGTGCATTATCTAAGGCCTTTTGTCTGCCCCTCTGAAAGCCATCAGCAACTGGGCATGCTTTACTGGCCAAGGAAACTGATGTTTGGCTTTGGGTGATTTGTGGAATCTAAATTCTCATTATTCTAAAAGTATTACAGTCCACAGTTGAAAGCCTCCAGGAAGAAGGCAAGCCAGGTGCCAGAAATGACAGAAATCTAGGGACACGAAGATTGTTTAATTACACACACAGGATTCTTAATGGATTCATTCCACTTGAGGAATGTGCAAGTATTTTAAAATTTTAAATTAAAAATAAAACCTTAAATACTTTTATTCAGTGATAGAAAGGAGTTTAATAACTTGAAAATTATTTACCATGTAATTAAAAGAGATCGAGTGAGTAAAAAAAGTCTGCATTTTTTTTTTTTTTTTTTTTTTTTTTTTTTGTATTTTTCTGAAGCTGGAAACGGGGAGAGACAGTCAGACTCCCGCATGCGCCCGACCGGGATCCACCCAGCACGCCCACCAGGGGCTACGCTCTGCCCACCAGGGGGCGATGCTCTGCCCACCAGGGGCGACACTCTGCCGCGACCAGAGCGACTCTAGCGCCTGGGGCAGAGGCCAAGGAGCCATCCCCAGCGCCCGGGCCATCTTTGCTCCGATGGAGCCTTGGCTGCGGGAGGGGATGAGAGAGATAGAGAGAAAGGAGGGGGGCGGGGGTGGAGAAGCAAATGGGCGCTTCTCCTATGTGCCCTGGCCTGGAATCGAACTCGGGTCCCCCGCACGCCAGGCCGACGCTCTACTGCTGAGCCAACTGGCCAGGGCCAAGTCTGCATGTTTATGGAATAAGCATTCCAGATCGGATGGCTAAGACTGGAGGAAAAGTCAGTCCTGTTCCTCAGAAACACATGACTAAGAAGGATGACCAGGCCTTCTTCATTCCTGTGCAGAGAGGGGACCAGAAACTGCAACCAGTGTGACTGGGAAGTCCAAGACGTTGATTCATGGGCCCGTTAAAATATTAAATATTTATAGCCTAGTTAAATAATGCTTGGCAGGGGATGTAATAAGCATCTACTAAATTTTGAAGGTGTGAACACTAAGAATATAAGGATTTGTTTACTCTAATTCAGGAGGACAAATTATTAGAAGTAAGGACACCTAAAGACTGGAAATAGTCTGGAAATTGAGAAATCCTTCACGATGGAGAGGCCTGGATAATTCACTATTAATCTCCTAGAGGGAAATCGTAAAGATACATCAATTGAGACTCTTTGAAGAGACTTTTCAGAATGCTCTACAGTCCAAACAATCAGGGCCTGATATTACTGAAAAAGGCCATAGGCATTTATCCATTCAAATCTGGAATGCACATCAGAATCCAGAGGCAAGCTTTCTGAGCTCACCTTGTACATTCTGAGTTAGTAGGTTTTGGCTGAGTTTAGAATCAACATATTTCTGGGTTCCAGCAAGGTTGAAGTAACAAGTATCACCTTTCCTACCCACTATAATCAAATAAAAACTAGACACATTTCCAGGCATTTCACAACATACAGAGAATGGGAGAAACAGAAAGGTAAGCTTCATGTTCACCTCAGCTCTCTGCCTGGGGCACTTTCTAAACTTGCACAGAAAAATGGAGCCCAACCACAAGTGTTGGGAGGAATGTCATGATAATCAAGCGAGATAATCCATGTAAAGTAGTTAATGCACTGACTACTATATACTAAGATTTCATATTGTAGTTATTATTAGAATTTATCTCTGAAATAATGATTTCCCCAAAAGAACACTGCCATCTTGCAGACTTCAGGGAAACTACTATTAAAGAGACAGAAATAAAAGTTGAGTTTTTTGTCCATCAGCTTTCCACAGTCTCTTCTGCAGTTCATCCTAGCAAGTTTCTTACCTTTGAAGATTAAAACAAGACCAAAACGGCCAATAGTCATTAGGGTCATGGGTGCCTCCAAGCCTCAGGAGAAACAGAAGAATCTCTCAAGAACTCTCACCATGCCTGGCTCTCCTCTGCTGGGAAGTCCCAGGCCAGACTCTGTAAGTGCCCAGCCGGAGGCTGCAACGGCGGTTACCTCTTCTTATAGGCACAGAAGTCTTTGCAGGGAATTCCCTTGGTACTGAGGTAGAGAGGGTAAGCACCTCACCCTCTTACCCAGGGCAAAGGAAGAGAACACCTCTTTACCACAAACACTGCCCTCCAGTTGACCACCTCCGAGTTCCCCTTTTCTCACGTAGACTGGTGTGGTGGGTAATTGTGAAGGTATCAGAGAAAGCGTGGACACCTTTTAGGAAGTCCTGAGGAGATACCTGGACATGTCATTGGATCCTGTTATAAGCTGAATTATGTGCCTCCCAAAATTCATATGTTGATGTCCTAACCCCCAATACCTCAGAATGTGACTGTTTTCAGAGAGAGGATCTTTGGAAAAGTAGTAAATGAGGTCATCAGGATCAGTTCTAATCCAGTTTTACCAGTGTCTTCAGAAGAAGAGATTAGGAGATTAGTTATATGCAGAGAAGACCGTGAGAGGACACAGGGAGAAGACAGCCATCTACAAACCAAGTAGAGGCTTCAGAAGAGATCAGTGCTGCCAACACCTTGATCTCAGACTACCAGCCTCCAGAATTTTGGAAAAAAAATGTCTGTTGTTTAAGCCAGTCAGTGGTAGTTTGTTATGGTAGCCCTAGCAAACTAATATCAATGCTTTTATAAGATGGGAATAATTAATGTCAATTTGTCCTCAGGTTTGGCTTCTAATTCTGAGGCCAGAAGAAAAGTTCCACCCAATAATCAGTCATAAAGAGTAAAAGTTAGCATATGCCAGTATTAGAGAAATATAGGAATGAAGATACAGCCAATAGCACAAAAAGAATGAACACCAAAAGGAACCATAAACTATAATAGGAAAAAGACTGGGTCAAGTTTGATAAGATTATACCAGAGAGACAATGGTGACATGATTGTCAACAACGCACACACACATAATGAAACCCATGCACAGGATCCTGGCTATCAGAACAGGACAGCCCAGGTAATTCAGGCTGCTGAGGAGGACCAGGACTAGAAAGTCAAATATGTTCAACCACACAGATACAGTCACAGGAAGCAGGATGGTGAACATGCAAATGTCATGTAAAGAAAGGAATTCAGGGAATATCAAATCAACCACCTGTTCTTGGTCATGAAGTTTTCCCAGTAAAAGCTGGAAGCTGGATCTATGAGTGAAGACAGAGGAGGTGATCCACCAAGTGGAAGGATCTGAGGGACCCTGGTCTGAGTCTGAAGTTGACCTGATCAAAAAGATCTTCTCTGTAAATATGTCTAAGACTGAAAACTTGACCCAAAGTGTTATATGTGAATAAGAGAATTTTAAATGACTTTAAGAAACGATGTCACCTTGCAGAAATTACATTAGAAAGATTAGTTGAGCATGGCCCTTAAAGTCAGACACACATAAATTCCAATTCTGTCTCTACTCTTCATTTGCTGTGTGCCCTTAAGCAAGTCACTCGGTCTCTAGAAACCTCGGTGTTTTCATCCGTCAAATGGAGATAATTCACATGCATGCAATGGCATATGCATATCATCTTAAACAAGGGTCCATCACAATAGATACTCAGTAAATATGAGCTCTCTGTTTTCCTCTATTATCAAGGTGATGGTGATCAGGGCTTTTAAAGAGCTAGGAGGATATGAAATGCTGTACATCCATTTTGGATTGATTATTATGCTTGTGTATTTATGCTTTGATTCATAGTAACTTCTCATGTTATGGAATTGATTTGCATTGAACACAAACTCTAAATAAAAACAAATGGCTGAAGGAGCAAAATAAATAAATCAATAAATAGCTAAGATAATGGACAGCTAGATTTTGGAGGTGAAGCAACAAGGTGAAAAAGAAAGGAAACAGAAAAATGGAAAACTGGCAGGAGAAAGGAGATTGGTGATCAGGGAGAAGAACACCAAAATAGATGCTACCAGTGTTGTCTGTTTCATGATCTTGTTTAGAAAAGGGTCATTTTGAGAAAGAATGTTTCTCCTCCAGTCACTGGACCAGCAATGCCATCATGTTGGGACCCTAAATAATGATCCAGGGTTAGACCTGAGGAGGTGAAAGCTGTCTGCTGGTTGGGCTGGCTAGAAAGGCATCCTTCCTGCTCAGGCTCCCATGGGTGGAGCACTCCCAAAACTGCACCTTGCTCCTAAGACTATGGCCTTCCCAGACTGAAAAAAACAAAACAGAACAAAAGTGCTTCTCCAGTTAGCCATAGAGAATAGCAGCCCTTCTCAGCTAGAAACTCCTCCAAGTCCATGTGTCCTGACCTTGATCAAAGTTCCCCTGCTGTGGATTGGGATATTGTGGTACAGTGTTTGATAGAATTTATGGAGAAAAATTCTAAGATAGCTACCCAGAGGAGACTGATTATAAAGTACTCATGTGCCAGAGCCAGCAATCCGCGCATCCAGATGTCAAAAGCCGGTTAATTAAGATTAAGACATACTTGCTTTAGCAAGTCCAGTCAATCCAATCCCAGTATGGTTCTTCTCCTATTGTTCATTTCCACAGAAATGTCTTTGTCTCTTCAGAGCAGCCGTAAGTAGCAGAAAAAACTAGAATTTCACAACAGTGTTTTTCAAGACACAGTGAATAATAGGTTATTTATTGGAAGATAGGGGGAATTTTTTAGGAAGGAATTAAATGGCCTAGTTTTCAAGCTATCATTTTAAAAAAGAAAGCATATGCCACAAATTCAAATAGTATAAAAGGTAGATTAACTGTTTCAATTCACTGTAGATACCATGGAGAAGAATGAAAGCCCAGGGCCGAGTCTCCGTCACATGTGACCAGCTCCCTTGGGTATTAATGCCCCATCTTGACTCAGAGGGAAAAGTTTCCCCATCGAGTCAGTCATAAATGCCACTATTGACATTTGCATCTCTCTTTTTGCTTGGCTGTAGTACCAAGACCCAGAAAACAGTGCTTATACAGCTTGCAAATTAAGATCATTTTTTGGGGGGGAGCCATAAACATCAAGCTGAAGGGGCTATTCAAAAAGCCGTAGTTAAGAAGGCAGTAACTGGTTTATCTTTTGCCATAAAAGTCTACTGCATTACAGGGGAAAATAAAGAAACCTCAGGTACAAACACTGCGATTGTGAGGTCCGTGCACATCCTCTGCAATCCATCTGCAACAAAGTGAAAGCTGTTGAGTATGGATAATGCTAAAATTCTAAACAGAACTCATGAGAGGAACCAAAACGATCTGGAAAAAAGAGTTTTTTAATGGGATTTATTGGCAAGACTGTCCCTGGGAATTGTAGTGACATACATATAAGAGTTTTGCAAAGGCAAATTACACTATGTTGGGCATTATTCTACCTCAATTTAAAGGTAAAAGGCAAAAAACCAAAGGTCATCAGCCCAAGAGTATATTAATTTATATCTAATATAGGGTTTTTTCTACACATGAACAAGTCCAAAGGGGAAAAAGTTATGGCTCCCACAAGAAACTTTCGGCAATAATCTTACATAATTTACAGCATAAAAGGACATTTTCGTGTCCAGGAATTGTGGCTCATCAGCATTGTAAAAATGGATCCGTGCAACTCATTTGATGCAAAAGTCATATTAAAATCGTCAGACAGCTGGCTGCCTCACACAGCCCATTCCTCCTACTGCAAGTCACATCACAATAGGTAATATTTATGGACTCTCAAGTAGAAAGACAAATATGTGAACTCTGGGGAAAAGAGGACAAACTAAAAGGACAAACCCAATTCTTCAGAACCTGAAGAAGCACCGCTCAGTTACCGGATGTGACCGTGCCAGCTGGGTTCTCTATCTAGCCTACCACAGGCTCAGGGAAGCCCGGAACGATTTCATTATCTCGTGCCTTCCAAAGGGAGAGGGAGCCTGCTTTACTATTTCATGATAATTGGATGAAGAAATGTGGGTGGGAGCACAATTCATTTTAGAGTTTGATGAATTATTTACCAATTAAGGAGATGAGCAGAGGAAGGGCAGGGCTACAGAACTTTGATATGAATGTTCCTTTTATCATATTATTTATACACATGAAATTGTTGCTTTTATTAACTAAGAAGTTAATCACTTGAATGGGATGCTTTGCATCCTTTACAATCCCATACACAGGCAAATTGGCTAATTTTATGTTAGGAAAATAACCTGGCAATTTTTCTGGTACTTATCTGTGTGGTGCAGTTTAATAATGCTTTATAGCATAAAATATGAGTCAGCTAGCTGGGCAGCTGGTGTTGCAAAGCCACTCCGTTTTAGTGTTGAGGGAAAAGGTGAGAGTTCGTGGGATTCTGGTAAACAATAGATTCCAAGAAAATTATCTTTTGCTGCTTATCAGGTGACAACACAAAAGTATGCATTATGTTGAATCAAAGAATAAACTATAAAGTCAGAAGATGTGGTCAGAGACTCAGTCCCCACCACTATCCATGTACTTTGGGTAACTGCCCTCTTTTCTTGGTCTTGTCTACATTTGTGAAATATAGTTTTTATCCAAGTGCATTATGAAAGCATTCTGTATACTCTCATTACACTGGGTGCTGGGATTGTAATGATCAACAAAATTGGCAAAATTTTGGTCCTCTTGAAGCTTTCATTCTCGTGGGGAGAACAACAATGAACACATTCAAAAATAAAGCATTTGCAAGTGGCCATAAGTGCCCTTTAAGAGATAAATATGAATAATTGAAAAACAATAAAGGTATCTGCTCTTGATAGGAGAGTCTGAAGAAAGAATGATAGTTAAGACCTAAGAGATAAAGAGAAATAAACAACTTACAGAGCTAACTAAACAGCATTCTAGCCAAGTAACTGAGAGGTGGCCCATGCATATGAGGGCCATAGAGGTAAGAAATAAGGCTGGAGAGAGAGGGAAGCCAGATCATATAGAACCTTGTAGAACATGGTAAGAAATTTGGATTTATATTCTAAGTTTAGTAGGAAGTGATTGTAGGGGGTTAACACAATCTTTTACACGTGTTTTAAAAGGTCCTCCTGGCTATTACGCATAGAATCAGTTGAAAGGACACAAGAGAGATGGAGAGACTGTTTAGGGAGGCAGTGCAGTAATAAATGATAGATGTTGGTGGCTTAGGCTATAATGTTGGCAATAAATATGGAACAACTGGACAGAGACAAGCCATGTCCTGGACACTCATCAGGTCTTGGTGATGGGAATATTGTGTCCCATTACACTTCTCATAAAATAAAGGGGGAGACTTATGATCACAGTGACTTTAGTAACTGAAGACATGCTAGTTCTAAATGCTCAGATAAGACTGGAGACATCCAAGTTTGAGCAATATATCCAAGTTCGGTTTACACATAATTTTGAGGCACCTTTTGAGATATCCAAGTGGATATTTCCATTAGATGTGTAGGTGTGAACTCAGAGAAGAAGCAGGCTAAGAGTATAAATGTGGGAGTCTTCAGATTGGCAATGGTATTGGACAGATGATAATAATGTTTTCTTTACACATCTCACAGCTTTTTGATTATCTTGCAAGCTGCCTATCTCACTGAGTCAGGTAACAAGAATTTCAAAATATCAGTGACTAAAAACAATCAAGGTTGATTTCTTGTTCATGCTTCAAATTCACATAAGGCTATTGGGGGCTTGGCTCTGTATCTTGATTATTGTCATTAGGACTCAGGAAGGCGGTGCTGCCAAATCTAGAGAATGGCTGGTCATGGCAGCAGAGGGAAAGTCAAACATTGATTAATGTTCCCACAAAGAATTGATGCGTGTTACTTTTGCTTCAATTCATTGGCCAGAAATAGTCACATGACTCCATCAAGCATAAGGGAGCCAGAGAATATAATCATTTCATGGACATGGAATGGGGAGAGATCAGAACATTTTGTGAACTACACTAATAACCACCACACTAAGGAAATGCTACCCCTCTTTGAAACATAAAGTGCCAATGGGAGCTGATGGTTCTTAGCTCTGCCCACTTCTGGGTCCCACTTTGTGGTTTCTGAAGCACTTTGCTAAGTGCTATGACATGTTGAATAAGGAAAATAAATGGTGGACAATTATGGGGTAAGATGCAGAAAAGAGTATTTTCAAAGGTTAGTTCAAGGCCCTAGACTAAAATGTGGTCAGGGCACTGGGACCCACAACACAGTCAGGAAGTGTTCAGTCACCATTGGGAATCGAGGCCTTGGCCTGACACCTCAGTCAGCGGACAGCGGCACTGGCTTGCACTGTATGAAGTGCCGTGCACTAACAAAAACTGACACCTTCCGCCTTAAAAAAGGCAAGGTGCCATCCATGAGCAGAAAATGACTATCGAACTGATGATAGTAGACAAACCCACAGTTTGATTAGTTTTATGGAGCATTCAGCCTAAGAAATTTACTAAAGTTTATATGAGTCAATTCAGTGAGAATCAGGGAAGTTTGGTAAATTTCTGTTGCCTAGTGGATCGAGTGGTTCAGATAGGCAATCGGTTAGACCACATATAATTACTAGGTCAGATTCTCCTGAATCCCTCCCTGGTAGCAAGTTAAATGTTGAAGGAGGCTCACGCATGCACCTGGATATTCTTGAAACCTTCTCTCTAAAGTCCTTGACCTTGCCAAGTAAAGCTCTGAGATGGTTGGAGCTCTCAGTCTATTCTGTTCTGAGCTATGAAAAGTTAAATCTCAAAGGCCACAGTCCTTGCTCTGAGAACTTTACAAGTTTAACATTGCAAACCATACTCTCTTTTTAATTATATGTATTTCATTAGTTTGGTTATTGATCTTTTGCAAACATTCTAAGTTTATTCATTTATTTATTTTCTTTTTCTTTTTTTTAATAAATTTTAATGGGGTGACATTGATCAATCAGGATACATAGGTTCAGAGAAAACATCTCCAGGTTAGTTTGACATTTAATTATGTTGCATACCTATCAACCCAAAGTCCAATTGTCTTCCGTCACCTTCTATCTGATTTTCTTTGTGCCCCTCCCCTCCTCCGACCCCCTCCCTCTCCTCCCTCCTCCCTCCTCCCTCCCGGTAACCACCGCACTCTTGTCCATGTCTCTTAGTCTCATTTTTATGCCCCACCTATGTATGGAATTGTACAGTTCTTAGTTTTTTTCTGATTTACTTATTTCACTCAGTATAATGTTATCAAGTTCCATCCATGTTGTTGTAAATGATCCGATGTCATCATTTCTTATGGCTGAGTAGTATCCCATAGTATATATATACCACAGCTTCTTTAATCATCTATTGAAGGGCTTTTTGGTTGTTTCCATGTCTTGGCCACTGTGAACAATGCTGCAATGAACATGGGGCTGCATGTGTCTTTACGTAACAATGTTTTTGAGTTTTGGGGGTATATACCCAGTAGAGGGATTGCTGGGTCATATGGTAGTTCCATTTTTAGTTTTTTGAGGTACCACCATACTTTCTTCCATAATGGTTGTACTACTTTACATTCCAACCAACAGTGGATAAGGGTTCCTTTTTCTCCACAGTCTCTCCAACACTTGTTATTACCTGTCTTGTTGATAATAGCTAATCCAGGGGTCCCCAAACTACGGTCCATGGGCTGCATGCGGTCCCCTGAGGCCATTTTTCCAGCCCCCCGCCACACTTCCGGAAGGGGCACCTCTTTCATTGGTGGTCAGTGAGAGGAGCATAGTTCCCATTGAAATACTAGTCAGTTTGTTGATTTAAATTTACTTGTTCTTTATTTTAAATATTGTATTTGTTCCCATTTTGTTTTTTTACTTTAAAATAAAATATGTGCAGTGTGCATAAGGATTTGTTCATAGTTTTTTTTTTTATAGTCCAGCCCTCCAATGGTCTGAGGGACAGTGAACTGGCCCCCTGTGTAAAAAGTTTGGGGACCTCTGAGCTAATCTAACAAGAGTAAGGTGGTATCTCATTGTAGTGTTGATTTGCATTTCTCTAATAGCTAATGAAGATGAACATCTTTTTATATATCTGTTGGCCGTTTGTATTTCTTCCTGGGAGAAGTGTCTGTTCATGTCCTCTTCCCATTTTTTTATTGGATTGTTTGCTTGTTTCTTGTTGAGTTTTATGAGTTCTTTGTATATTTTGCATATTAGGCCTTTATCTGTGCTGTTGTTTGAAAATATCGTTTCCCATTTAGTTGGCTGTCTGTTTGTTTTGTCGTCAGTTTCTCTTGCTGTGCAAAAACTTCTTAATGTGGTCCCATTCATTTATCTTTGCCTTCACTTCTCTTGCCTTTGGAATCGAATTCATAAAGTGCTCTTTATAACCAAAGTCCATGAGTTTAGTACCTATGTTTTCTTCTTTGTAATTTATTGTTTCAGCTCTTATATTTAGGTCTTTGATTCATTTTGCATTAATTTTAGTACAAGGGGACAAACTGTAGTTAAGTTTCATTCTTTTGCATGTGACTTTCCAGTTTTCCCAGCACCATTTGTTGAAGAGGCTTTCTTTTCTCCATTGTGTGTTGTTGGCTCCTTTATCAAAAATTATTTTACCATATAGATGTGGTTTTATATCTGGGCTTTCTATTCTGTTCCATTGGTCTGAGTGTCTATTTTTCTGCCAATATCATGCTGTTTTGATTGTCGTGGCTCTAGAGTATAATTTGAAGTCAGGTATTGTAATGTCCCCAGCTTCGTTCTTTTTCCTTAGGATTGCTTTGGCTATTCGGGGTTCTTTATAGTTCCATATAAATCTGATGATTTTTTTTCCATTTTTTTTTAAAAATGCTATTGGAATTTTGATGGGAATTGCATTGAATTTGTATATTGCTTTGGGTAATATGGTCATTCTGATTATATTTATTCTTCCTATCCAAGAACAAGGAATATTTTTCCATTTTATTTTATCTTTTCTGATTTCCCTTAACAATGCTTTGTAGTTTTCATTATATAGGTCCTTTACATTCTTTGTTATGTTTATTCATAGGTATTTTTTTGTTGTTGTTGCGACCATGAAGGGGATTATTTTTTTTAGTTTGTTTTCTGATGTTTCATTGTTGGCATATAGGAAGGCAATGGACTTATGTATATTGATTTTGTATCCTGTGACCTTACTGTATTGTTTCATTGTTTCTAGTAATCTTTTTTGTGGAGTCTTTGGGGTTTTCGATGTATAGGATCATATCATCTGCAAAAAGTGAAACCTTTACTTCTTCTTTTCCAATATGAATGCCTTTTATTTCTTTTTTCTTGTCTGATTTCTCTGGCTAGAACTTTCAGCACCACGTTAAATAAGAGTGGAGAGAGTGGACAACCTTGTCTTGTTCCTGATTTAAGAGGAAAAGTCCTCAGTTTTATGCCATTTAATATGATGTTAGCTGATGTTTTACCACAAATGGCCTTTATTATGTTGAGATATTTTCCTTCTACAGGTATTGATCAACTTACAACCTATGCAACTTACGAACATTCAACTTTACAACCACAATCGCTAGCCACGACTGCTCTGCATCTGGCAGCACAAGCATTGCCCAGCTGGGCATACGACAGTGCAGACCAACTTCCAGCAGTACTACCATTTCTGCGTGCACCATTTCAACTGTTATCCCAGACTCAGCATAGCAATTTCTGTTTTGTATCTTGAATATTTTTCATCAAACCCCTCCCAAGATGTCTACCAAGATGAAATTGTCTTTGTCTATGCCTCAGCCTGCCAAGAAGGAAAGAAAGACCATGTATTTTGACACGAAAATGAAGGTAATTAAGTAGCATGAAGGAGGAAAGAAAGTGAATGTGATCGCACATGATACAAAGTTATCACACTTGACTGTGTTGACGATTTTGAAAGATAAAGAAGAATTTGTGAAGCTGTGAAAGGTTCTGCCCCCGTGTGATCAACAGTTATAACAAAGTAACAAAACGGGCCCATCCACGAAATGGAGAAATTGCTATATATTTGGATGGAAGATCAAATTAAAAAACGGACACCAAACGAAATACTAGAACACCTGGATATGATAGACATCTACAGGACACTTCATCCCAAAGCGACAGAGTATACATTTTTCTCTAGTGTACATGGAACATTCTCAAGAATTGACCATATGTTGGGCCACAAAGACAATATCAGCAAATTTAGAAAAACTGAAATTGTACCAAGCATATTTTCTGATCATAAAGCCTTGAAACTAGAATTCAACTGCAAAAAAGAGGAGGGAAAACCCACAAAAATGTGGAAACTAAACAACATACTTCTAAAAAATGAATGGGTCAAAGAAGAAATAAGCGCAGAGATCAAAAGATATATACAGACAAATGAAAATGACAAGACGACATATCAGAATCTCTGGGATGCAGCAAAAGCAGTGATAAGAGGGAAGTTCATATCACTTCAGGCATATATGAACAAAGAAGAGAGAGCCCAAGTGAACCACTTAACTTCACACCTTAAGGAACTGGAAAAAGAAGAACAAAGACAACCCAAAACCAGCCAAAGAAAGGAGATAATAAAAATCAGAGCAGAAATAAATGAAATAGAGAACAGAAAAGCTATAGAAAAAGTTAATAGAGCTATTATCAACAAGACGGGTAATAGCAAATGTTGGAGAGGCTGTGGAGAAAAAGGAACCCTCATACACTGTTGGTGGGAATGTAAAGTAGTACAACCATTATGGAGGAAAGTATGGTGGTTCCTCAAAAAACTGAAAATAGAACTACCTTATGACCCAGAAATCCCTCTACTGGGTATATACCCCAAAACCTCAGAAACATTTATACCTAAAGACACATGTAGCCCCATGTTCATTGCAGCACTGTTCACAGTGGCCAAGACATGGAAACAACCAAAAAGCCCTTCAATAGAAGACTGGATAAAGAAGATGTGGCACATATACACTATGGAATACTACTCAGCCATAAGAAATGATGACATCAGATCATTTACAGCAAAATGGTGGGATCTTGATAACATTATACAGAGTGAAATAAGTAAATCAGAAAAAAACAAGAACTACATGATTCCATACATTGGTGGAACATAAAAACGAGACTAAGAGACATGGACAAGAGTGTGGTGGTTACCAGGGGTGGGGGGAGGGAGGACGCAGGAGGGAGGGAGGGAGAGAGTTAGGGGGAGGGGGAGGGGCACAGAGAAAACTAGATAGAGGGTGATGGAGGACAATCTGACTCTGGGCGAGGGGTATGCAACATAATTTAATGACAAGATAACCTAGACATGTTTTCTTTGAATATATGTACCCTGAATTATTAATGTCATCCCATTAACATTAATAAAAATTTATAAAAAAAAAAAGTTAATAGAACAAGGAGCTGTTTCTTTGAAAAGATCAACAAAATTGACAAACCCTTGGCAAGACTTACCAAGGAAAAAAGAGAAAGGACTCATATAAACAAAATGCAAAATGAAAGAGGAGAAATCACTACAGACACCGTAGATATACAAAGAATTATTGTAGAATACTATGAAAAACTTTATGCCACTAAATTCAACAACCTGGAAGAAATGGATAAATTCCTAGAACAATACAACCTTCCTAGACTGAGTCATGAAGAAACAGAAAGCCTAAACAGACCAATCAGCAGGGAGGAAATAGAAAAAACTATTAAAAACCTCCCCAAAAATAAAAGTCCAGGCCCAGACGGTTATACTAGTGAATTCTATCAAACATTCAAAGAAGACTTGGTTCCTATTCTACTCAAAGTCTTCCAAAAAATTGAAGAAGAAGCAATACTTCCAAACACATTTTATGAGGCCAACATAACCCTCATACCGAAACCTGGCAAGGATAGCACAAAGAAAGAAAACTACAGACCAATATCTCTAATGAATACAGATGCTAAAATACTAAACAAAATACTGGCAAACCGAATACAACAACATATTAAAAAAATAATACATCATGATCAAGTGGGATTCATCTCAGAATCTTAAGGATGGTTCAACATACGTAAAACGGTTAACGTAATATACCATATCAACAAAACAAAGAACAAAAACCACATGATCTTATCAATAGATACAGAAAAGGCTTTTGATAAAATACAACACAATTTTATGTTTAAGACTCTCAACAAAATGGGTATAGAAGGAAAATATCTCAACATGATAAAGGCCATATATAATAAACCATCAGCCAACATGATATTAAATGGCATAACACTGAGGACTTTCCCCCTTAAATCAGGAACAAGACAGGGTTGTCCACTCTCTCCACTCTTATTTAATGTGATGCTAGAAGTTCTGGCCAGAGCAATCAGACAAGACAAAGAAATAAAAGGCATCCATATCAGAAAAGAAGAAGTAAAGGTATCACTTTTTGCTGATGATATGATCCTATACATCGAAAACCCGAAGGACTCCACAAAAAGATTAGTAGAAACAATGAACCAATACAGTAAGGTCACAGGATACAAAATTAACATACAAAAGTCCATAGCCTTTCTAAATGCCAACAATGAAATATTAGAAAACGAACTCAAAAAAATAATCCCCTTCACGATTGCAACAAAAAAAATAAAATACCTATGAATAAACATAACAAAGAATGTAAAGGACCTATATAACAAAAACTACAAGGCATTGTTAAGAGAAACAGAAAAAGACAAAATGAGATGGAAAAATATTCCTTGTTCTTGGGTAGGAAGAATAAATATAATTAAAATGGCCATATAACCCAAAGCAATATATAAATTTAATGCAATTCCCATCAAAATTCCTATGACATTTTTTAAAGAAATGGAACAAAAAATCATCAGATTTATATGGAACTATAAAAAACCCCAAATAGCCAAAGCAATCCTAAGGAAAAAGAATGAAGCTGGGGGCATTACAATACCTGACTTTAAACTATATTATAGGGCCACGATAATTAAAACAGCATGATATTGGCAGAAAAATAGATACTCAGACCAATGGAACAGAATAGAAAGCCCAGAAATAAAACCACATATATATGGTCAAATAATCTTTGATAAAGGGGCCAACAACACACAATGGAGAAAAGAAAGCCTCTTTAACAAATGGTGTTGGGAAAACTGGAAAGCCACATGCAAAAGAATGAAACTCGACTACAGCTTGTCCCCGTGTACTAAAATTAATGCAAAATGGATCAAAGACCTAAATATAAGACCTGAAACAATAAAGTACATAGAAGAAGACATAGGTACTAAACTCACGGACCTGGGTTTTAAAGAACATTTTATGAACTTGACTCCAATGGCAAGAGAAGTGAAGGCAAAGATAAATGAATGGGACTACATCAGAATAAAAAGGTTTTGCTCAGCAGGAGAAACTGATATCAAAATAAACAGACAGCCAACTAAATGGGAAATGTTATTTTCAAACAATAGCTCAGATAAAAGCCTAATATCCAAAATTTACAAAGAACTCATAAAACTCAACAACAAACAAACAAGCAATCCAATAAAAAAATGGGAAGAGGACATGAACAGACAGTTCTCCCAGGAAGAAATACAAATGGCCAACTGATATATGAAAAGATGCTCAGCTTCATTAGTTATTAGAGAAATGCAAATCAAAACTACAATGAGATACCACCTCACCCCTGTTAGATTAGCTATTATCAACAAGACTGGTAATAGTAAATGTTGGAGAGGCTATGGAGAAAAGGGAACTCTCATCCACTGTTGGTGGGACTGTAAAGTAGTACAACCATTATGGAGGAAAGTATGGTGGTTCCTCAAAAAACTGAAAATAGAACTACCTTATGACCCAGAAATCCCTCTACTGGGTATATACCCCAAAACCTCAGAAACACTGATACCTAAAAACACATATAGCCCCATGTTCATTGCAGCACTGTTCACAGTGGCCAAGACATGGAAACAACCAAAAAGCCCTTCAATAGAAGACTGGATAAAGAAGATGTGGCACATATACACTATGGAATACTACTCAGCCATAAGAAATGATGACATCAGATCATTTACAGCAAAATGGTGGGATCTTGATAACATTATATGGAGTGAAATAAATAAATCAGAAAAAAACAAGAACTACATGATTCCATACATTAGTGGAACATAAAAATGAGACTAAGAGACATGGACAAGAGTGTGGTGGTTACCAGGGGTGGGGGGAGGGAGGATCCAGGAGGGAAGGAGGGAGTTAGGGGGAGGGGGAGGGGCACAGAGAAAACTAGATAGAGGGTGACGGAGGACAATCTGACTCTGGGTGAGGGGTATGCAACATAATTTAATGACAAGATAACCTAGACATGTTTTCTTTGAATATATGTACCCTGATTTATTAATGTCATCCCATTAACATTAATACAAATTTATTTAAAAACAAAACAACAACAACAAAAAAAACGGACACCATTAAGTCTTTTTATTGTGCAGATGAAGGCGAGGAGTCTATTTCAGACTCTGAAGGAGCATGCTGGAGAAGATTACAGTCAAGAATTTGTATCAAGCACCGACTGGTTCCAGAGATTCAAGAAAAGATTCCAAATGCATCGTGTTTCAGTGACTGGAGAAGCAGCGAGTGCTGATGAGGAAGGAGCACATAAATTTGTTGATAGTCTGGATGAATTAATTTCAGATGAGGGATATCTAGCAGAACAGATTTTCAATGTTGATGAAACTGGATTATTTTGGAAACGGATGCCAGCAGAGAAAGAAGAGAAGCTAGAAAGAAAGTTCACCACAAAGGGGTTATCAGAAGGTTTATCTTTACTGAATAAACTTCTTATACATTTCGAAGCAATGGACCCAAACATCGAACAATTTGCAAGGATTGAACAGATGGCGCACGATGTGTTTCATCCGTATCGTAAAATTTATGAAGAAAAAAAGAAACATACAATTCAGACAAAGCTCACCATGTTTATGAAAAAAACAACTCCGGTAACCCCAACTGCTGCCTCAGATGACAACATCAACGATCCACAGCCAAGCACCAGCGGCCAATAAAATGTTTCGTACATGTTTATACATTTTGATAGGTTTTGCAATTGGAAAATTTTTTTCTATGGTATTTTTTTACACCTGTATTTTGTATTTTTATATGCACCTGTATTTTGTAATTTTGTATGTTTTGCAAATATTAAACCAGTTGTACTGGTAATGCAGTGTTTTACTTAAACCTGACGAATGTAAAAATAAGAAACAAAACGGTATAGAGATGATACAAATGGCATAAAATGAACAAAGAAAATTATGATATATAACAATAATAAAAGAAAATTATGATAAAATATGACTTAAAGATTTTTACATCATTTCACAGTACTGTACATATAACCTACTCAACTTACGACCAAATTGTGTTACAACCAGTCTGTTGGAACCAATCGTGGTCATAAGTCGAGCACTAGCTGTATACCCATTTTGTTGAGTGTTTTGAACATAAAATTGTGTTGTATTTTATTGAATGCCTTTTCAGCATCTATTAATCAGATCATGTGATTTTTGTTCTTTGTTTTGTTGATATGGTGTATTATGTTAACCATTTTATGTATGTTGAACCATCCTTGTGATTCTGGGATGAATTCTATTTGATCATCATGTATTGTTCTAATATGTTGTTGTATTTGATTTGCTAGTATTTTGTTTAGTATTTTAGTGTCTGTATTTATTAGAGATATTGGTCTGTAGTTGTTGTTTTTTTTGGTTTTTTTTTTTGTGCCTTCTTTGCTAGGTTTTGGTATGAGGGTTATGTTGGCCTCATAAAATGTGTTTGGAAGTACTGCTTCTTCTTCAATTTTTTGGAAGACTTTGAGTAGGAACCAAGTCTTTGAATGTTTGATAGAATTCACTAGTATAGATGTCTGGCCCTGGACTTTTATTTTTGGGGAGGTTTTTAATAGTTTTTGTATTTCCTCCCTGCTTATGGGTCTCTTTAGGCTTTCTGCTTCCTCATGACTCAGTCTAGGAAGATTATATTGTTCTAGGAATTTATCCATTTCTTCCAGATTGTTGAATTTGGTGGTATATGGTTTTTCATAGTATTCTACAATAATTCTTTGTATATCTACGGTGTCTGTGCTGATTTCTCCTCTTTCATTTTGCATTTTGTTTATATGAGTCCTTTCTCTTTTTTCCTTGGTGAGTCTTGCCAATGGTTTGTCAATTTTGTTGATCTTTTCAAAGAAACAGCTCCTTGCTTTATTAATTTTTTCTATAGTTTTTCTGTTCTCTATTTCATTTATTTCTGCTCTGATTTTTATTATTTTCTTTCTTCTGCTCATTTTGGGTTATCTTTGTTCTTCTTTTTATAGTTCCTTAAGATGTGAAGTTAAGTGGTTTACTTGGGCTCTCTCTTGTTTGTTCATATAGACCTGTAGTGGTATGAACTTCCTTCTTATTACTGCTTTTGCTGCATCCCAGAGATTCTGATATATCGTATTGTTATTTTCGTTTGTCTGTACGTATCTTTTAATCTCTGTGCTTAATTCTTCTTTGACCCACTATTTTTTAAAAGTATGTTGTTTAGTTTCCACATTTTTATGGATTTGTTTACCTCTTTTTTGCAGTTAAATTCTAGTTTCAAGGCTTTATGATCAGAAAATATGCTAGGTATCATTTCAATCTTTCTGAATTTGCTTATGTTATTTTTGTGGTCCAACATATGGTCAATTCTTGAAAATGTTCCATGTACACTAGAGAAAAATGTATACTCTGGCACTTTGGGATGAAATGTCCTGTAGATGTCTATCATATCCAATTGTTCTAGTGTTTCATTTAAGGCCAATATTTCTTTATTGATTTTCTGTTTGGATGAACAATCTAGAGCCATCAGCAGTATATTAAGGTCTCCAGGTATGATTGTATTTTTTTCAGTTTTTGTTTTTACGTCAGTCAGTAGCTGTCTTATATATTTTGGTGCTCCTTGGTTTGGTGCATATATATTAAGAAGTGTTATGTCTTCTTGATTCATTGTCCCCTTGATCATTATGAAATGACCATTTTTATCTCTTATTACCTTTGCTGTCATGTAGTCAGCATTGTTAGATATGAGTATGGCTACACCTGGGGTTTTTTGGATGTTATTTGCTTGGAGTATTGTTTTCCAGTCTTTCACTTTGAATTTGTTTTTATCCTTGTAGCTTAAATGTGTTTCTTGTAGGCAGCATACAGTTGGATTTTCTTTTTGAATCCATTTTGCTACTCTGTGTCTTTTTATTGGTGAATTCAGTCCATTTACATTTAGTGTAATTATTGACACTTGAGGGTTTCCTATTGCCATTTTATTATTGCTTTCTGTTAGTTTTGTATCTTGTTTGATTCTTCTCTTTTGTTATTCTATCATTTGTTTTTGTTTGGTTGTAATCCATACTTCTTTCTTCTGGTACTTCTTTTTTCAAGTCATGTGCTTCTGTGGTGGTTTTTTCAGGGGTGGTTACCATTAAGTGATAGAAAGGGTACCCATCATGTTTATTGTAGTACACTATCTCATGAGTGCTTCTGCACTCCGCCCTCCTTTGCTACTGTTAATCTTCATCCTCTCCCCTTATTTGTTTTTGTCACAGTTTAAATTTGATTTTATTATGTTCTTGGTATAGCTTTTACTAGTTGTTTTGTTCTTTGTAATCTGGTCAGAAAACCCCCATAAGTATTTTCTGAAGGGGGGATTTTCTGGTGATAAATTCCCTCATCTTTTCTGTATCTGTGAATGTTTTTATTTCTCTTTTGTATTTGAAGGATAGCTTTGATGTGTATAGTATTCTTGGCTGGAAGTTCCTCTCTTTTAGAACTTTAAATATTGGGGTCCACTCCCTTCTAACTTGTACAGTTTCTGCTGAGAAATCTGATGATAATCTAATAGGTCTTCCTTTATATGTTGTATTCTTCTTTTCCCTGCTGCCTTGAAAAATTTTTCTTTGTCATTGGTTTGTGCCAATTTCATTATGATGTGCCTTAGAGTAGGTTTGCTGGGGTTAAGATAACTTGGTGTTCTGTTTGCTCCTTGAATTTGAGGCTTTAGTTCTTTCCATAGGCTTGGGAAATTCTCGTCTATTATTTGTTTGAATATGTTCTCCATTCCGTTTTCTCTCTTCTCCTTCTGATATACCCATTATTCTTATGTTGCTCTTTTTGATGGAGTCAGATAATTCTTGTAGGGCTTTCTCATTTTTTTAAATTCATGAGTCTCTCTCCTTTTCTCTGTTGTGCCTCTAGTTGCTTGTCTTCTATGTCACTAATTCTCTCTTTTATCTGGCCTGTTATATTAGCTAAGCTTGTTACCTCATTTTTCAGTTCATGAATTGAGTTTTTCATCTCTGTTTTATTCATTTTCATAGTTTTAATTTCCTTGGTAATATATCCTTTCTGTTCATTGAGTTGTTTTTTGAGCTCCTTAAATTGCCTTTCTGTGCTTTCTTATATATCTCTGAGTATTTTTAGGATTTCTATTTTAAATTCTCTGTCGTTTAACTCCAAGGTTTCCAATCTATTAAAATTTTTTTATAGATTTTTCTTCATCTATCTGCTACATCTCTGTCTTTTGTATCCATGATATTCAATTTCCTTTACTTAATGGCATCTGAGGGTGGTTCTGTTAATAACACTAATAAGAATTGATAAAGAATAAAAAATATTAAAAATTATTATTTCTTCTTTTTGAGAAAATACTGTGAAAAACTGAGAATTATATTGTGCTAAATGGAACAAAAACTACCTAGAATGAAGGGCCTGTGTTGGGGAGAAATGACAAAGTGGCAAAAAACAAAGTAAGGACCCACAAAATGCTACAAGGAAAAAATTTGGATCAAGAATAAAGTAATTTGCTTGTAAATGGTGGTTGAATGAGAGATATAGTGAAACAGAGAAGAAGAAAACAAGAAAATTTTAAAAATTACTATTGTATTAAGTGAAACAAAAACTATATAGAATGGAGAGCCAGGGTTGGGGAGAATGCTAATGAGTTAAAAAGTGAAGTAAAAAGCACACAAAATGTCACAAAGAAAAAATTTGAATCCAAAATAAAATAATTCGTTTGTGAGTGAGGATCGACTGAGAGGAAAAGTGAAAGAGAAAAGAAGAAACCAAGAGAGTGGGAGAAAAAACAAAAAGAGAAAATAAAGAATGGAAAATGTAACACCTATAGGTAATGAAGTTCAAGATGAAGAGAAAAGAATAAGATGAAAAGAGGATAAAAGGACCAAGGTAGAAGAAAAAAAATAAAGATAAAAAAATGAAAGAAAAAAAGTGGAAAAAGTTATAAAGACTTTGGATTATTCTTGATTTTTAGAGATTATCTTCTTCCTTTTTCCTTCTCTCTCTCTCTTTGGTTAGTGGCTCTGTACTCCAGGCTCTGCCCCTGTGGTATGCTTAGATAGAGATCTGCAGTTGATGTATCGCTATGGCGATAACATATACTAGGCCTCAGTCTTGTTAGCAGTTGGGGCTTGTTAGCATTTGCAGGCTCCAACAATGGGAGAGTCTGTTTTCCCAGAGCCTTTCTCCAAGTCTCTCCTTCTTGAACCAGCAGCCTGGTGATCCAGCTGTAAAGTTGCCTCTGACACTGCCTGGAGAGTAAGAGGCTCTAAGAGCTGGCAAATCCCCACTCTGTCCCCACTCAATGCAGGGCTCTGGGTAAGGCTTTACCAGCCAGAGCTTCCAGCATAATCAAGCAGGGCTGAGAGCCAGTTGCTGTCAAAGTGTCTTTCTATGAGCCTCTAGGCATGTCTAGTATGCCTCAGCACTCTGTGGGACCACTCTCCCCAGGTTTTTTGCACTTTGTAACCTGTATTGGCTGGCAGGAAGTTGCCCTAGTCACTGCCTGCAGAACAGGAGGTCATAAAAGCTGCCAAGTCCCTCCTCCAGGTCCTTTTAGAGCACAGCCCTGAGTATGAAAGTTCTGCCAACCAGAGCCACCAGCTTAAGCAGGTAGGGGGGTGAGTTGACTTCTGTTCAGGCTCCTTTCTAAGGTTCCCTGGGTATGTCTAGTTACAGTTGCTTAGTGTTCTGTGGGATTGCTCTCTGTAGGCTTCTCCCTTGTTAAGAAGCCTACAGCCTAGCCTGCCCAAATTCTGCAGTGTTCTCTGAGGTCTGTTCCATAGGAATATGTTTTTTACCGAGTATCAGCTGGCAGGAGGTTGCCCCAGCCACTGCGTGCAGAGCAAGAGGCCCTAAAAATTATCACATCTCTCCATCAGGTTCCCTTAGATCTCTGACCTGAGAAAGAAGACCTTGTTAGCCAGAGCTGCTGCCAGCATAAGCCAGCTGGGCAGTGAGCAGACTGTAAATTAAGCTAATTTCAACGATTGGATCTGCGGATCTGCTCCAGAGACTGTCTGCACGCTGCTTGCGTGCCCCTCCCCCTAGCACTTCCATATTTTTTCTTCCCTGGTAATGTGCTTTGTTAGCCTGTATGGCTGGCGGAGGTGCCCGGGCCATCCAGCGAGGTCTGGGTGTAAGGAAGTTGGCTTTCGCACGCTCCCCATGTGCTGTTGTTCAAGGAGCAGAGATTACACAGAGACTCTGGGCGCAGCCCACGCAGAAAGGTACTGCTGACAGTCTCCGACCCTGCCCCTCTGTCCAGGAATGCACGTGGGTGCCCATGCCCGGGGCTCTAGGAAGAACCACTCGCACACCGTCCGCGCTCACCGACCAGGATATCGGGAGCAAACAAGGCAAATGCTTGCCCACCTCTGCCGGGGTCTGTCGCTGGCATTAGCTTGCGTGAGCTGAGCCATGGGGACACTCTCTCCTCGGCTTGAACATCTCTGCCTTAGCCCAGCTTTTTCCACGCCCCCAGCCCTCACTTTCTCTCAGTTCTAAGTGAAAGCAGCCCTTGCTCAGATCAGTGAGGAAGGCAGAGTGCTCGTTCTCCATCTTATTTCCTTCAGAGTCGTTTATATATATATATTAAGCTACCGTTTTGCCCAATTGTAACTTTGTTTGGTGTTATGTGTATTTCAGATGTTCCTGGGATTATTTTTCTGTCTCTAGTTGTTGAATTTGTTGAAATTTCGGGGAGAGGTATCAGGAGCCCTCCTCACGGCGCCATTTCTCTGACGTCACTCCGAAAGATCCAAATATTCTAAGTTTTAACTTGAGTATTCAGGTAAAGTAGAGGCAGGTAAGTTGTAGGTTCTAAAAAAGTAAAGGGGCTGGGAGGGCAGGTGGATAACACTGTTCCAGGGGCAAAGGACTACTGACTGCTCAGCAAATGGACTCTGACCCTGGGAGACATTTGTGAGTAGCAAAAGAACAATGACCATCCTTGGAGGGGAATAAGGCGCAGCAAGGAGCTCTGACTTGGTATGAGAAAGGGAAGCTTGGAGAGGTGGGATGGGACTGAAGGGAGAGGACTTGGCTTCCATAAAGCTTTGAGACTCACTTCTTTAGGCAAAAGGAAGTCATTAAAGATATTTCTAGCTGGAAGGTGACTTGATCAAAGTTTTTCTTTGTTTAAGAAAGATAAATCAAGGCAATGTTTAGGATGGACCGCACGGCAGCACAAATGTGGGAAGTATGTCAGTTATGAGGCCGTTGCAACTGGCCACAAAATCATTCTTTCAGACTGGTTTGCAGCTAGTCTCCCCCAAATTATCATCTACAGATGACCTTTACCCATCCTTTTTTTTCCTCCAAAGATGAAGTTCCTTTTTCTGAGGACTAAGAAATTGAAATAGTAATAATGAGTCACTTCCTCCTCACTTCTCTCCTTATAGACACCTCTTTCCAGAACTAAAAGACTAAGAGACAACATCTGGCTTTCAGTATTGTTATTTGGTTTAGCTCACCCCGCCCAAGAAGAGAAGCTATTCATCGGATTTATGCATTGAGCTCCTGTAAGTAGTGTACCATGCACTGTGCATGGAGCAAACTAAGAAAATTCCTGAATCATTGCCTGAAGATGCTCAGAGGTAACCAGGAAACAAACCAAATGAACCATCAAAGGTAACCAGTGGGACTGAGCAGTCTCTCACCACCTCCCACCCCATCACGTGGCTGCCTGGTCCTCTCCTCCATGTGAGGCACAGAATGCTATGAAGCAATGTGACTAAATCAGATGAAAATCACATCCACTTTGAGTCCAGAAGAAAGAAAAAACTACAAAATATTCCTGAGCTAGTGACAAGATTAATCTTTAAAAAAATAAAATAAAAGAAGCTGCCAAGTTGGAAAATTAAAGGAGAACAAAGTCCTAATATGGACACAGAAAGGTCTCGGGTTGGGAAAAGATGAAGTGAGGTATGTTGCCAGGGGGCGACTTCTTGGTATGAGAAGCAAAAACAAATGTAATGCCCATTTCTTAAGCATTTGCCTGTGCTGAGTGCTCCACCTGTCTTTTTGCATTTAATTTTCTGTGCAATAGTATGAACCAGATCCCATGATCATCCCCCTTTTGCACGCGAAGAAACTGAGTCTTGTGCAAAAATGCGCAGTTTGTGACCATGTCTCTACACTGTAGGCAGCCTTATTAATCACTGCTCGCCTTCTGTGAAGACTTGCAGATTTTGTACTGTACTGTCTTTAGGAAAAGTACTCATTCTTCTTTTTTCCATCCCCCCTGCCCTTACTGGGCACCTTGCTCTATGCCCAGGTGCACACCCACCACTTCAGTTTCTTCTATGAGCAGGAGCTGAGAATGACTCTGTATCTTCTTCATGCCAATCGTCTTATATATCTGATCTACACTCAGCCATGCTTTAGAAGGTTGCAAAGCCAGTGTTAGCACAGGATGACAAATGACTTATACCAGCCCTAATCCAGACAAGGTGGGTTTCTTTCCCACTCATACAGTAAATTCCTAAGGAGAGAGATGAATCGATAGCATTTGTTCTTAAGCCTATCGGCACACTGAAATCACCTGGAGGGCTATATTGTTTCCTAAGGCTGTCTGAGCAGACCTACAAACTAGGTGGCTTAAGACAGCAGAAAGGTATTGTCTCAGTTCTGGAGGCTAGAAGTCTGGATTGAGGTGTTGGCAGAGCCACACTCCCCCTGCAGCCTGGAGGGGAGAACCCTCTCTCGCCTCTCCCTGGCTTCTGGAGGTTTGCACAGTCATTGACATTCCTTGGCCTGCAGCTACTGGACTCCAATGTCGTGGCATACTCCCTTTGTATCTCTGTCTTCCCATGGCCATTCTTATAAGGACACCTGTCATGTTGTATTAAGAGCACTCTCTACTCCAGTATGACTTTATTTTAACTTAAGTAATTGCATCCTGCAAGAACCTTATTTCTAAATAAGCCCACATTCTGAGGTATGAGGATTTAGGGCCATAACATATTTTTTTTGGAGGACACAATTTAACTCATAAAAGAAAATTTTAAAAATAGTGTCTTACTCGCAGAGTCTGTAATTTAATTGGTCTGGGGTGTAGATTTGGCTCTTGAACTTTTTCTTTTCTTTTCTTTTTTTTAATTCAGTGAGAGGAGGGGAGGCAGAGAGACAGACTCCTCCTGCATGTGCCCCAGCCAGGATCCACCCGGCAAGCCCACTAGGGGGCGATCTGCCCATCTGGGGCCATGCTCGCAACCGAGCTTTTCTTAGCACCTGAGGTGGAGGCCATGGAGCCATCCTCAGCACTGGGGCTAACTCGCTCCAATCGAGCCATGGCTGAAGGAGGAGAAGAGAGAGAGAGAGAGACAGAGAGAGAGAGAAGTGAGAGGAGAAGGGGTAGAGAAGCAGATGGGTGCTTCTCCTGTGTGCCCTGACCGGGAATCAAACCTGGGATATCCACACGCCAGGCTGATACTCTACCACTGAGCCAACCAGCTCTTGAGTTTCTTTTTAAAACCTTAGGCAATTTTAATGTACAACTAAGATTAAAAACCAAGAATCAAGGATTGAGATCAACGGGTTTCGGAGTCAGGCTTCTTGGTGTTGAACTGTGCCTACACTAGTTACAAGCTAAGTGGACTTGGGAAATTTGTATAACCTCTCTGCACCTCAATTTCTCCAACTTAACATGGTGATAATAACAGTGCCTGCACCATGGGGAGGTCATGAGCATTAAATAAAGTTATAAAGCAAAGTATTTTGAACTATGCTTTGCGCCTCATTATCCTCATTATTATTATCACTGTGGTTATTGTTGTTCTAACATATTTGCATCCTAATGTTCAAAGCTTTAATTGTAATATTTAATAAAGAGCAGTACTTCCTATCTATTTTAGAGATGAAACAAAGAGAGCACACAGACATTTCGATAGTTTACTCAATGGTCAATGGGGAAACCTGGGAAGAAGTTCAGATCTGTGTACAGATCACAACCCAGCACTCCAGGAAGGCAGTGGTTTTCATCTCGGGCTCAGGGGCCACGCGATGGGGTGGGAGGTGGTGAGAGACTGCAGCAGAACAGCTCGCTTTCATCTACTTCACATGTTAATTCCCCTTAGAATTTTCTTTGAAATGAAAAAGGAGTGAGGTTTCCCATGGCTTAAACAAAGTTGGAAAGCCCTGTGCCCGATTATGTTAGCAAACCTCTTAAACCAACAGAGTTTATCCTGGCTTTTACTTCCTCCCTTTTCCCCAGGAAGCAGAAAAGCCCAGGAGACTTTCAGGTGGCTGAAGAACAGAGCAAAGGGTGTAAGTCTCCATGTCTGGTAACAGGAGGGATGAAAACTGGCCCCTCTGTAGCATTTCATAATGTCTGCTCTTGGCTGATTACTAAAATTTGTGAGAGGGAGGCAGAGAATTAAGATCTCCCAAGGCCCCAATCAGAGTCATCTCCACTGAGAAATGCAGCATGAAATGGATTGAGCACTTTCTTACCCTTATGCTTCTAATCACCGGGAAGCTCAGGAAATTGGAAACGCCCCAGAAACAACATGACATATCAAATACCAGAGCCTGGACAATCCATCACCATCTTCATCACTGTGGTCATTACCATTTGCTTCTGCTCCATGGACAGCCCGTAAATCAGCCTGTGGAGCTCTTTGGGATCGCTGAGTGAGAGGCACTTGAATAAATGTCAGCTGGGATCATTAGAGATACCTTTCACTTTAGACAGATAAATGTTAGTGAGTCCATGTTCAAGGAAGCACCAAGAGGGACCCTGGCTATTTCCAGGGACCCCCAGCTTCTAATAATGATTCACTTAGTCAGAAAATTAAGATGGAAAAAAAGAGGTCTTTCTCATCTCACAATACTAAAAGTACCATAAGCTTAAAAACTTATTTACTACACTTGGCTGGTGCGGGGATATATTTCTGGTCCCTTGTGCTTTCTCCAAGATCAGAAAACAGGCAGAGAGCCAAATCATCTGTGATATTCCAAATCCATCGGGCACACTTTTGGAATCCCTCTTGAAGACAGAGCACCAAACCAAGGTTATTTATAGAAAGGACATGTTCCATTCTGCCATCCTGGGCTCTCTCATATCTTTTCCCAGAACCTTCTATTTGTAGGTGATGGCTCTCTACTGTGAGCCCATTCTTTACAAGATCTCCCACAACAGCTCTAGAAATGAAAGTTGGATCTAGAGATTAAGACTGCTCACATGGAAGATTTTCTAAGAGGTTTCAACATTGGGCCACTATGTTCTCCAGACCTGACTTGATCTGTCTCTCTTGCTCAGAATGTTAAAGCTTCCTTTCCTGGAATTTTCCCATCTGTGTCACATGTCAGTGTGTTACTCTGGCCTGGGTTCTTGGTTTTCCATTGAACAGGGTACCAGGCTGTGTTCCCATACACACTGATGATGGGAGTGGGCCTTTTCAGTAGGTATTTTTATTGTTCATTGTTTGCTGAGTGCTGAAAGGATTCTCAGTAAAGCATTGGATGGATCCTCAGATCCCCTGAGGCAAAAAGTCCAAAATAAAGAGAAATAGTGACTCACACAGAAAACTGCTCTGCTGGAAAGAAGGGCCAAGTTGTTCATGGTCTGTACATGAGCCAGGTGGGTGGGAGTATGTTTATGTTAGAACTTCCAAAGACCAACTTCCAATGAGGCCCTCTGGGGACACAAGGCTCTAGTCAACTCTGTCTTTGGGGAAAAACTTGTTCCTGCAAAATAGGAGGCAAGGCCACAAGAGGGTTCTGGAATTTCCCGTTGAACAATTACATGGATTATATTTGTCACTGGAACACAAACACCTTTTTTTCAGTGATATATTTATTTAATGTTTAGAAATGGGTTAGAATTAATGAGCCCAGAACGGAGAAGTCCAGAGTTCAGAGAAAGATGTGAGCATGCTGGATTCAACTCTGTTCTTTGGAGTTCCCCTTCAGCAGGGATTGAGCGTTCAGCCTTCAGAGCCATTATGCCTCTCAAACTGAAAGCTCTTGTACAGCTGCCACGTGGAACTGCCCAGAACTCGAGTATAGGTCATCTTGTGACATTACTACTTATTTATTACACAAACATACTGCAGACTAGTCTTTCAGTGGCAGAGAGGATTGAGTCCTTCTTTTGTTGTTTTTCTTCACCCTCACCCACATTATCTATCTTCTGTTAATGTTACAGAACAGGTTCAGTTGTGGATAGGAAAGCAGGATAAGAAAGCCATTCCTTTATGTGTGCCAATGCTGCCCTAAGATAGTGTCTTGTCACCTTGGGCTTCTATATATTACCATAGACTGGTTGGATTAAACAACAGAAGTTTATTTCTCACTTCTGAAAGCTAGAAAGTTTAAGATCAAGGTACTGGCATATCTGGCGTGCGTCTGATGAAAGCTTGTATACTAGTTTGCAAATAACCATCTTCTCGCTATAACTTCACAGGGAGGAGAGCAGAGATTGGGGATAGGCTCTCATATTTCTTGTTAAAGGGATACTAATCCCATCATGGGGGATCCAACATTCATGGATAATTGCCTCCCAAAGTCCCCACCTACACATATTATCATTTCGGGAGCTAGGCTTTCAACATATAAATTTGGGAAAAATACAAACATTCGGTCTAAAACAGATGGTTTCTTGCTCTTTGGGCCAAGCAGATGATAAAGCCAATTCTTGGTTTCTTGTGGGCATTTCTGTGGATTTACCTGAGATTCCCTTGCTAGGATTCAGCTAGCTACAATTCCTAGATTTTTTTTCTTTGTCTACCACCCACTCTTATCCTCACCACCAGCCTCTGGTTTCCTTGCAGTGTACTCTTCACAGACCCTTTTGCTGTGGAAATTCCATTGTACCTCCCAAGTGTCCCTTAGTCTTGAAAGACCAAAACACTAGAGAGAAGGAAAACACATAGAGATGAGCAATACACTAGTTGCTATTTGCACCCCTCAGGGCATTTGCCAATTTTCTTTATGGAACATAAATGCTGAGCAAAGAGCAGCAGCCAAAAGTTTATAACAATCTTACTGACAGAGGAGTTGAAAATTGGTGCACAGGGCTACCAAGGCAGCTATAGAACTTGGGAAGTCATGATCTGAAAGAAAAGCTACTGTAGAAATGTGAAGTGGATATTATACGTGCAATTTTTCCTTGAGGTATTTTCCAACTCCTAAGCTGCACATGTGTGAAGCAAAATGCCAAGAAACCAAGCCGAAAACAGCTGTTAAGAAGCTAAAAACCTAAGCAGACATTTCAGTAGTCTCTTGGTTCTAAGAGACACAAATTGAAGTCATAGCCTGCCAAGAAAGAGAATTCTTAATAAGCACACCAGGCTTATCCTTGAGATCCTTAAAGAAGGAGGCTCTAAGAATAAAGACAGATCTAAAATAGAACAGATCTCACCAGCTTTCACATTGAGTCTGGAACCTAAATCTAGTGGATCAAGATGATTTGCCTATGGTCTATCTGCTTGCCAGAAGAAACGAAATCCTCTCTAAAGGTAGATGTCATCCATAGCATTTATAATTTTTTATGCATAATAATTTTGGCAGAAGATCAAATTTACCAAGTAAGCCTGAATATAGAATCAATGACTAAAACCCAACAGTTATTAAAAAAAAAACACCCCAAAAAACCAGCACGGGGTTACTCGGTCTGCTGTAGCCCCATGGTCAAGGCACATAAGAGAAAGCAATCAATGAACAGCTAAGGAGCTGCAATAAAAAACTGATGATTGATGCTTCTCATCTGTCTCCATTCCTGTCTGTCTGTCCCTATCTATCCCTCTTTATGACTCTCGTTCTGTCTCTGAAAAAAAAAAAAGAAAGAAGCTTAAAGGTACATAGTTAAATTATAATGTAGAATTTAAAATAACTATAAAGAACTATCAAGAAAGAAAAAAGATGAAAAATTTCATCAATGTACTGAAATCTATAAAAAAATCAATTAGAAAACATAAAGCTCAATTATACAACATTAAAATTAAAAATTCTATAATTGGATTTAGTAACAGATCAGACACAGCAGAGAGGAGGATAAGTGAACTGGAAGATAGATCAGTGGAAAATACCAGAATTGATATTTTTTTAGAGAAACAAAAATGAAAACTCAGAAAAAGAGCCTAAGAGACATAGAGACATAATGAAAAAGACCTTCATTAGTGTAACTGGATTCTGGATAGTGAAGGAGGGAGAAAATGAAACAGAAGACTCTAAGGATTTCCCCAAAACATATAAAATATATTATTTATACATTAAAGAAACTACAAATTCTAAGCAAGATAAATACAAATAAAACTACATCCATAAAACTGCTTTAAAAAAAAGATTTTTTTTTAAAGTATCTTATAAACAGAAAGTAGACACATAATTTTTAGGGGAGCAATCATAAAATTATAACTGACTTTTCACCACAAAGTATGAGGCAAAAAAACAAGAAATAACTCATCAAGAAGTAACTCCAAATGAATACTGTCTCTTTATAACAATAGGAATAATGTCTTTTGTAATTTAAAATACATATAGAATCAATATATATAACAATAGTACAAAGGTGGGTAATGGCTACATGAAGTTAAAGTAGTATAAGATCTTGTCCATAAAGTTAAACATATTGATTTAAGTTAGACATTTATCAGTCAAAAATGAATATTGGAATTGCTTCAAAAAAGAGTAATAAAAAATGTATAACTTTATGCTAATGGTAAAAATGAAATAATAAAAATATTATGTGATTAATGCTCAGGAAGGCCATAAGTGGAAAGAAAAGAAGAGATTAAAAGAACCCAGAAAACAAATAAGATAATATATTTAAGTCCAGCTATATCTGTAATTACACAGAATGGAAAGAGAACAAACACTTCTTTTTTTTTTTTTTTTTGTATTTTTCTGAAGCTAGAAATGGGGAAAGATAGACTCCCGCATGCGCCCGACCAGGATCCACCCGGCATGCCCACCAGGGGGCGATGCTCTGCCCTTCCGGGGGCGTCACTCTGTCGCCACCAGAGCCACTTTAGCGCCTGGGGCAGAGGCCAAGGAGCCATCCCCAGCGCCCGGGCCATCTTTGCTCCAATGGAGCCTCGGCTGCGGGAGGGGAAGAGAGAGACAGAGAGGAAGGAGAGGGGGAGGGGTGGAGAAGCAGATGGGCGCTTCTCCTGTGTGCCCTGGCCGGGAATCGAACCCGGGACTTCTGCATGCCAGGCCAACACTCTACCATTGAGCCAACCAGCCAGGGCTACAAACACTTCTATTAAAGACAAATATGATCAGAATGGATAAAGCAAGTAAAATATCACTGTATGTGCTTACAAGAGATAAAGGTTTATCTTAAAAGTTTAAAGTAAAGAATTGGAAAATATACACAATGGGAAAAGAAAAAAAAAGGTCTGTTGTAGCTATAATAATATCAGACATAATAAATTTAAGGCAGTAAGTATTACTAGAGCCAAAAAGGGATACTCCATAATAATAAAAGTGTCAACCCAAAGAATATACAATAATTTAAAAAATGTAAGCAGCAATTACATACCTGCAAAATATTTAAAGAATAAAGTGTCAAACTGGGCCCTGGCCAGTTGGCTCAGCAGTAGAGCGTCCACCTCTACATGTGGAAGCCCTGGGTTTGATTTGCAGTCAAGGCACACAGGAAAGATGACCATCAGCTTCTCCCCCTCTCCTCTCTTCTTTATCTCTCTTCCCATACCGCAGATATGGCTTGATTGGTTCAAGGATGTCGACCCTGGGTGCTGAGGATGGTTCCATTGAGTCTCCACATCAGGTGCTAAAAATAGCTTGGTTGGCAAATGGCCCTAGATGGGCAGAGCATGAGCCCTAGATAGAGGTTGCTGGGTGGATCCCAGTCAGGGCACATGCGGGAGTCTGTCTCTGTAACTCCCCTACTCTAAAAACAAAACAAAATAAACAAAAAAAAAAAATGCTAAACTATATGGAGAAATGGGTAAATGCCCATACTTCTAAGTTTATCACTTTTTCTAGTAACTAATGAAATAAGATGACCAAAAAAATAGTAAATGTATTATAGGTGGTTAGAACCACAATTAATAAACTTAACCTAGTTGACATAACAAACCACTGCATCCAATAACTTCACAATACACATTCCTTTTAAGTGTTTATGGGAGTTTTTTGCTCTAGGCCACATGCTTCGTCATAATGAAAATCTGCAACACATGTGAAAGGAATTTAAATCATACAGAATAAAGTCTCTGACTTTAGTGAAATTAAGCTACAAATGTACAAATGCCTGCAAATTAAGCAAAACACTTCTGAATAATCCTTAGATAAATTAAAAAATCACAATAGAAATTTGAAAGTACCTATATTTTTAGTTTATTTTTTTTCCTTTTTATTGAATTTATGAGGTGAGACTGGTTAAAAAATTAGACAGGTTCCATGTGCACAATGCTACAGCACACCATCTGTACATTGTATTGTGGGTTCACCACCCCAAGTCAATTCTCCGTCCTTCATCATTCCTCCCCTCACGCCCTCCTCCACATCCCCGCCCACTGCCCCCACCCTGGCAATTATCACACAGTTGTCTTTATACATTAGTTTTTCTCTTTTTTGTTCAATTCTTTCAGCTCCCCCTTCAACACCCTCCATCCCCACAATTCAATGATAAAAATATTACCTTTCTAGACTTGCCTGATGAAAGTAAAGGAGTGCTCACAAGACATGTGTAGCCTTAAATGCATAAACAAGAAAGAAAATAAAGCTTAACATCTATACTATAGTATCTATATCAGGAAGTCAGTAAAAGAACTACCCATTAAGCCAAGAGAAAGCAGAGGTAGGTGTGGGGGGAGGGGAATAAGGACAAAAGCAGAAAATGCTAAAATAGAAAGCAAACTCACAATAGACAGAGTCATCAAGACAACAAAATGAATCTTTGAAAATATTAATAAAATTAATTTTTAAAAATGTTTAGCATGACTAATCAAGAAAAAAAGGGAATAAGGAACATAGTATCAATATTAAAAACAATAAACAGGCTATCACTACAGATTGTGCAGACATTTAAATCAATAATAAAGGTTATAAACAAATTTGTGACTCTAAATTTGAAAATTTAGATGAAATGGACGAAGTCCATGAAACATACAACTTATCAAAGCTGACATAAAAATGAGAAAATCTGGACTGTGGCAAGTTGACTCAGTCGTAGAGCGTTGGCCCAGCATGTGGAAGTCCCAAGTTCAATTCTCAATCAGGGCACAAAGGAGAAGTGACCGTCTGCTTCTCCACCCCTCCCCTTTCCTTCCCTCCCCTTCCCTTCTCTCTCCCTCCCACAACCATAGCTGGAATGGTTCAAGCAAGTTGGACCAGAGCACTGAGGACGGCTCCATTGTCTCAGCTCAGGCGCTGAAATGGCTCAGTTGCTGAACAATGGAGCAGCTGCCACAGATGAGCAGTTCATTGCCCTGTAAGGGGCTTGCTGGGTAGATCCTTGTTGGGGTGCATGCAGGAGTCTGTCTCCCTGCCTCTCTGCCTCCCCACCTCTCACTTAATAAAAAAAAAATTATAAAATTAAAAATTTGTTTTAAAATGAGAAAATCTGAATAGTCCTATATTTGCCTGCAAAGCTGAATCTAATTGTGCCAGTTCCCTTAGCTCCAAATCCACTTTTCATTACTTTGTTTATGATACTGGAACATTTCTCCGTTGCACAATGTTAAGCTTTGTCAGCAGAGGGGTTTAGACAGACGTCTGAAGGGGAAAACACCCTTCCCTTTCTTCCTGACTGCACTGTGCTTTCTCAGTTAGAAATACAGTGAACATGGCTAGCAGCAGGCAGACATCCAGATTGCCATCCCTGGCCCACTGTGCCCCCATCAACCTTCAGTTGACCAGTAAGGGGTTTCCTACATGCCAACCTTGGCCAACTAGCACTGCAGATAGACATTTCTACTTTGCCATCCCTGCCCGCCTCAGCCCACTAGCTGTGGATCAGCTGTGCCCAGGGAAACCCACAAACTTTCTCCAGGGTCTAGTGGGCTGCAGTCATGCCTCCTTCCACAAAATTTGAATCCTTAACTAAGAGAAGGGATGTCCTACTTCCAAGTTTGTTCCTGCCTTAGGTATTCCGCTTCAACCCTGGTGTATTCTTTTTTTTTTTTTTTTTTTTTTTTTTTTTTTTTTTTCATTTTTCTGAAGCTGGAAACGGGGATAGACAGTCAGACAGACTCCCGCATGCGCCCGGCCGGGATCCACCCGGCACGCCCACCAGGGGCGATGCTCTGCCCATCCTGGGCGTCGCCATATTGCGACCAGAGCCACTCTAGCGCCTGAGGCAGAGGCCACAGAGCCATCCCCAGCGCCCGGGCCATCTTTGCTCCAATGGAGCCTTGGCTGCGGGAGGGGAAGAGAGAGACAGAGAGGAAAGCGCGGCGGAGGGGTGGAGAAGCAAATGGGCGCTTCTCCTATGTGCCCTGGCCGGGAATCGAACCCGGGTCCTCCGCACGCTAGGCCGACGCTCTACCGCTGAGCCAACCGGCCAACCCTGGCGTATTCTTTATAGTTCTCTTTTATTCCCTCTTAATAGCTAAAATGCTGTAAATAGTTAATAATTCTTTATATGACACTTTCCACACTTGAAATACGCTGTGGTGTCTGTACCCTGTCTGGACCTTGACTGATGCATTAATTTTTTTTTTTTTTTTTTTTTTTTTTTTCATTTCTGAAGCTGGAAACGGGGAGAGACAGTCAGACAGACTCCCGCATGCGCCCGACCGGGATCCACCCGGCACGCCCACCAGGGGCGATGCTCTGCCCACCAGGGGGCGATGCTCTGCCCATCCTGGGCGACGCCATATTGCGACCAGAGCCACTCTAGCGCCTGAGGCAGAGGCCAAGGAGCCATCCCCAGCGCCCGGGCCATCTTTGCTCCAATGGAGCCTTGGCTGTGGGAGGGGAAGAGAGAGACAGAGAGGAAAGCGCGGCGGAGGGGTGGAGAAGCAAATGGGCGCTTCTCCTGTGTGCCCTGGCCGGGAATCGAACCCGGGTCCTCCGCACGCTAGGCCGACGCTCTACCGCTGAGCCAACCGGCCAGGGCGCATTAATTTTTTTTAAAGTCTTCCTGAAAAATAAGTTCAAAGCCTGATGGTTTCATCAGTGATTTTTTTTTTTTCAAAAACTCAACAAAAAATTACACTAATCTTACACAAACTCTTACAGAGAATAAAAAGGTAACCCTTCCAAACTCATTATATGAAGACATTATAATATTAATACAATTTGACAAAGACAATCTATACAAGGGAAAAAAATTAAAGGCCAATTATCTCTCATGAATATAGATACAAAACACCTAAGTATAAACTTGGAAAATATAATCTACCAAAATTTAAAAAGGATAATGCATTATGACTAACTTGGGTTTTTTCATAAAGCTCAAGTTGGGCTTAACATTTTAAAATTAATCAATAGAGCTCACCACATTATTAAAATAAAAGATAAAAGGTTTATGTTCATTTTAATCCATTTGAAGTTCAACACCAGTTCACAAACTTATAAAATACTAACACAGTGAATTTAGCAACGTTGTTACAAATACAATAAACAAAACTTAAATATATATTTCTATATAGTAATAACAAATTGCATAATTAAAATATCACTTAAATTAACATAAAATATCAAATATTAGGACAAATTTAATAAAAGATGTACAAACCTATACACATACAGAAATGCCTCAGTTTTCATAGACTTCGGTTATCATCGGTTTTGGTTTTCACTGATTTTTTTCCGCAAAAAATTGTCTCGGTTTTCGTTGGTTGCCTCAGATTTCCTCAGCATGCCCACATGACCTCGCTGCTAATTTTGTGAAAAACAAAGGGCTGCCCACGTGTTCTCCTGCTCAGTGTGGCGTTTTCGTTCTGTGAGCATCAACCCGTGCATCTAGCCAAACAATTCCATTGCTTTCCAATGTTTTTCTGCTTTTTTTTATTGATTGCGAATGCTAATACCACAATTACATGTAAGTGATTACTACATACACAGTATTCAGTGTAATGTGTTTATTTTACGTTTTTCAGTTTCAAAATGTACGTAACGCACATATGATAAAATCATATGTGCTCAAATTTCATTGTTCCTGTTAAGTGTTTCCCTTGCTAATAAGTTAATCCTTTCTTTTTAGCTCCATCATGGGACCAAAGAAAGCAGTTTCCAGAGCCAGCAGCCCTTCGAAGAAGAAGGCCAGGAACATCATCGAGTTGAAGAAGGAAATCATTGAAAAATACGAGAGCGGCCTCAAGATTGCTGAAATTGGCCACATGTATGGGAAGTTGCAATCCACAGTAAGTTCCACTGTGGCGAAAAAGGAAGCAATAAAGGAGGCTAATGTAGTGAACGGCGTAAATGTGCTAACAAAACAGAGATCGCAAACAATTGAAGATGGCTAACAGTTATTAATTTGGATCAATCAAAAACAGTTAGATGGCGATTCTGTTTCGGAGGCCATCATAGTGAAAAGGCCAGAGTGTTGAATGCTGATCTCATTATGAAAATGCCTGGGATGAGTGCTAGTGTACTTGGTGATTTTAAGGTCAGCAGCGGCCGGTTTGAAAAATTCAAGAGGCTCACTGGCATGCATCATGTTACTAGGCACGACGAAGGCACGGGTTTGGACAAATCTGGGGCCCAAAAATTTGTGTCCAAATTCAAAGATTATGTAGAAGCTGAAAGATTCATCCCCCAACAAGTCTTCAACTATGATGAAACTGGCCTCTTTTGGGAGAAAATGCCAAGAGCACGTTTATTACACAGGAGGACACTGTGTAATAAGTCTATGCACTGCCAGGACATAAGTCTATGAAAGATAGGCTAGCTCTTTTGTTGTGTGGTAATGCTAGTGGTGATTGTGAAGTGAAGCCCTTACTGGTGTACCATTCAGAAACTCCTAGAGTGTTTAACAGAAACAATGTGATTAAAAGTACAGTAAACTGTGTGTGATGTGGAGGGCAAACAAGAAAGCATGAGTCACGAGGAAATTTTCATTGAGTGGATGAATGAAGTGTTTGGCCTGAGTGTGAAAAAATACCTCCAGGATAATCAGTTACCCCTTAAGTGCCCCCTGGTAATGGACAATGCTCTTGCACATCCTCCAGGTGTGGAAGACACAATGTTAGAGGCGTTCAGTTTTATCACAGTGAAGTTCTTGCCCCCTAATACCACACCACTCATCCAGCCCCTGGACCAGAATGTCATTTCAAATATCAAGAAACTGTACACAGAAGCAATGTTTCCAAAGTGCTTTGAGGTTACATCAAATACAGAATTGTACTTGAGAGTTCTGGAAAAAAACATTTCAACATTCTCAACTGCATTAGCCTCATAGATAAAGCTTGGCAGGGAGTGACATCCAGGACCATGAACTCTGCCTGGAAGAAATGATGGCCAGGATGTGTGCATGAGAGATTTTGAAGTGTTTGAGCTTTCCCCTGATGACCCTACACATGTGGTGCAGTCAGTTGTTGATTTGGGAAAGTCCATGGGTTCGGAGGAAAGTGGTGAGGATGTGGAAGAGCTGGTGGATAACCACAGTGACGAACTCACCACTGAAGAGCAGCAAGACCTTCACCAAGAAGTGCAGCAGACGGCAGATCAAGAAGTTGCTTCAGATGAGTAGGAAGAGACAGGGGAGAATGTGCCTTCTTCAGAGATTAAGGACATCTCCATGTGAACCAAGGTACAGGGGTTTGTGGAGAAAAATCACCCAGACAAAACTCTTGCAGGCCGTGTCTGCAACTTGTTTAATGAGAATGTCTTGCCCATTTTAGGCAAATCTTAGAGGCAGCAGAAACAGACCTCTTTGGACAGCTTTCTTGTGCGACATGGGTGCACTGACTCTGAAGCTGGTCCTAGTGCCAAAAGACCAAGAAGGGAAGTGAGCCCAGATAGTGCCTTGACCCCTAAGGTCCTTATGGAGGGGCATTGCCCTTCCAGACAATAGTATCTGCACCTCTCTCTCCCCTCCTCACTGTCATACTCCAAGAAGAGTCTTCAAAAAGGTAAATGCCATGTTAAATGTTCATTTATTCTTTACATTAGTTTTTTATATTAATTTCTTATTGCTTTTAGCATTAAACACTACATTTATTCTCTGTAAAATGTGTTTTTGTTATGTATTTTGGAGTGTCTAGAACAAATTAATTAGATTTACATTGATTCATGTGAAATAATTACCTTGGTTTTTGTCGGTTTTGGATTTCACCAATTGTTTTTCAGATGGCTTATCGATGAAAACCAAGGTATCACTGTGCTACAAAATATTACTAATAGAAATTTAAGAAGAAAAATAACATACATATTCATGAATTGGAAGATAATATTGCAAAAATATCAGTTTTCCCCCCAAATTTATATTTTATTACATTTTATTTTTAATTTCAAGTCAATTATAATAAATATTCCAGCAATTTCTATGAAAATTAAATTTACAGAAAATGCAAAAGATCAAGAGTAGTAAAAATAATCTTGAAGAAACAAGTTTAAGGACTTAACGCATCAGATATTGAGTTTTGTTATTATAAAGCTACAGTAATAAAAACAGCAGTATTTGTGCGAAGATTGACAAAGAGATCAAAGTGACAGAATAGGAAGTTCAGAGACAGATCCACACTTTCCACAGTCATGTGATTGATGACAAAACCCCTCTGCAATTCTGTGGGGAAGGAATTGTCTATCCAATAAACGGTGCCAGGGTAATTGAATATCCATGTGGGAATAAAATGAACCTTGATCCGTGCCTCAAACCAAACACAAAAATCAATCCCAGATGGATGATAGACCTAAAATGCAAAGGGAAAAGCAATAAAGCTTGTAGAAGATAACACAAGAAAATAACTTCAATCGGGGGGTAAGCAAAGATTTTTTAAGCTGGACATGCAGAAAAACACTAACCATATGAGAAACAATTGCTACATTGGACTTTACAAACATAAAACATTTGCTTATTAAAAGATACCTTTCATAGAGTACAAAGTAGAAGTATTTATTTGCAACACTGGCCTGTACTCACAAGACCAGTCAGCAATTACAGTAAGAGCTCCCAGAGACATCTACACAGGTGCCAGGGCAACACACACAGACAGCATGCAATCAGGTTGGGGGGATTTGGAAGCCTTCCAGGAGGAGGAGCTTTGAAGGACAGGTAGGAATTTGCAAGATTCATATAGAGAATAAAGCATCACAGGTAGACAGAAGAGCGTGTGCAAAGAACTGAAAGCATCAGACAATGTCAACTAGTGGGGTATGCCTTTAGCAAAACTTGTTTATGAAAGAAGGTGGCCAGACCTAAGAGAGGGAGTATTGGTTGTGAACCTTGTCTGTTCTAGACTAACATGCAGAGATGACTTAGCCATGGTCATGGCCCTGGAGGAACTGCCTGCCCAGAATAGAATATATGCAGGTAAAGAAATGAGAGACATGGGGATAACAGCGGGAGGTACATAATGCCAACGAGCTCAACTTCAGCCTGAAACCTAGGCACTGACTGACTCCAGCTCTCCTGGCTACAGACAAGGGCAGGAGTCTTCAATTCCTTGTCTCTAGCCGGGGATTAGGGTTTCTCAGGACCAGCAAGTGGAGGGCAGTATGGGAAGAGGTACCTTGCCCTTTTCTTTACCCAGTGTCAGTCCAGCCTGGTTAACAGCACTTAAACAGAATAAAGTGCCTTTGCCCCAGTAGGGACCATTGCCAAGTGAATGCAATGAGAATTTTAAATGACTAAATCCACACAAAAATCTTTCATGTTTACCTAAAAGCATATAATTATAAGGAAAATACATACCTTGGGAATGAATAATTGGATCATAAAATCCATCAAATGTCATTTTATTCATTTTGCCCAAGTGTCTGTTCGAAGTGATTCTAAGCAGTGTGTGACGTCAGTATCTACTGAACGCCAATATTGAGCGGGGATGCATAAATTACCCTCCAAGAGAATTAGTGACACATACATATATCTCCACTAAATATGTTTCAAATTTACTTATTGTACATTTATTAAATGTATAGGCTTTCTAAAGTTATATTTTTGGCCAAGTCTCTTAAAACCACAAGATTTTTCTTTCTTTTTTGGAGATGCACTGGAGCCCACACCAGGGCTATTGTGTACAGTGACGATAGGAGGCAGCTCCGATTACCGCAACGACAACACCCGGACAGGGGCCCAGAGAGACCGGGCTTGTTCTGGGCTGCTGTGAATTAGAGGCCCCACCGCTGGCTCTGCAAGTGCTTCTCAGGCCATTCTTCCACGCAGCTCTCTCTGCGGGCCGGCTCATCTGAAGCGGATGAAAGAAGGGCTATCTCAGGGCAGGGTCTGAGTGCTACACAGCCTCTCACGGACAGCCAGAGGTCCACACACATTGTGAGTGGCTCTTCCTCCTCAGCCAAGAGTGGGCTTGGTTTAATCCCTGTCACCACGCTCTACACCAGGGGTCCCCAAACTACGGCCCGTGGACCGCATGCGGCCCCCTGAGGCCACTTATCTGGCTCCCGCCGCGCTTCTGGAAGGGGCACCTCTTTCACTGGTGGTCAGTGAGAGGAGCATAGTTCCCATTGAAATACTGGTCAGTTTGTTGATTTAAATTTACTTGTTCTTTATTTTAAATATTGTATTTGTTCCTGTTTTGTTTTTTTACTTTAAAATAAGATATGTGCAGTGTGCATAGGAATTTGTTCATAGTTTTTTTATAGTCCGGCCCTCCAACGGTCTGAGGGACAGTGAACTGGCCCCCTGTGTAAAAAGTTTAAGGACCCCTGCTCTACACCCTGTTCAGTCTTTCTCCCCTTTTGTTGTGGGGAGGACATATTTTTCCACTTTTATTTGATAAAGTGACAGTAACCAATTTTCTAAAAAGAGGATTCCACGGAGTTGAATTTTTAAATATTTAATTAAGCCACTGAAGAAAGAAAGAAAACCATCCTTGATTAAGATCCTCACAGCTGTTTCAGTCCTCATACAACACTCCAGTCTAGCAGGCTTTGGCTTTAGGTCCGTGCGGAATGCAAAAGGTAGTATGCAAAACCAGTGAGACTGCGTGGATTATAACCCTGGTTTTGGTGCGGACCAGCTGGCGACATTGGGCAGGTAACTTAACGGGTCCTTGCCATTTCCGTCATCATAAAATAGAAAAAAACAATGTTATTTCTCTTTCTTAAGATTATGGTAAAAATTAGATAAGATGGTATGTTAAAAGTCCTGGAATAGTGCTTGGCATACAGCGAACATTCAGACACAAGTTATTGTTTTTGTGTCATTTTATATACTGTGTTAGGAAACTGAAACTCAGTCATTCCCAAAGTTGCGAAGATGTGAAGAGTAGAGCTGAGATTTTGAACAGGGCTCTGGATTGCTCACCCATTCATTAATTCAACAGCTCTTTCTAGTACCCACTATTTGTTGCTATTGGAACACAACTCACCATGGGTCTCTTGCATTTCAGTACATCTTGTAAGTGTGGCACCGTCCTTTAATCTGAACTATCTATTTAAGGATATGTATAAAGCAAATAGCTTCGGAAGATAGAGATAGTATTTCCCTCTGGAGCAAAGGGTAGGCATGCTTACAGTTCACAGAAGATTTGGGGTCCTCTCCTGTAACGCGGCTTTCCGCATGCACAGGCTTCCATCTGGGCCCGTCGCCCTCTCTCTGTAGGGCTGCCAGCGAGGGGAACCGACATGGAGCTGATGCTCACGCTGCTTGCCGTGCCGCGCAGTCTCTGACTCCGGAGTCTCATGTCTGTCAGTGTCCCTGAAACTGTTTGGCTAATGTCTTAGTCCCTTTGGGCTGCTGTAACAAAATAGCACAGTCTCTGGGTGGCTTATACATAACAGGAATTTATTTCTCATTGTTCCCCAGGCTGGGAAGTCCAAGATCAAGGTTCCAGCACACTCAGATTCCAGTGAAGGCCATCTTCCTGGTTCCTAGCTGGCACCTTCTAACTGTGCCTCACATAATGGAAAGGGCAAAGGATCTCACTGGAGCCTGTTTTATTAGAGAACTTCACCCTCATGACCTAAGCACCTCCCAAAGATTCCACCTCCTCATACCATCATCTTGGGGGTTACATTTTTTTTTTAATTTTTTTATTCATTTTAGAGAGGAGAGAGAGAGGGAGAGAGACAGACAGAGAGAGAGAGAGAGAGAGAGAGAGAGGAGAGAGAGACAGGGGGAGGAGCTGGAAGCATCAACTCCCATATGTGCCTTGACCAGGCAAGCCCAGGGTTTCGAACCAGCGACCTCAGCATTTCCAGGTCGATGCTTTATCCACTGCGCCACCACAGGTCAGGCGGGGGTTAGATTTTTAACATAGGAATTTTCAGAGGACACATTCCTACCACAGCAGCTAACTTGTCAGCTTGCAATTATAGTAAAATCTCTCCTTAGTTCTTAACAGTATTGGTGGAGTGCTGACAGATGCCTGGTTTTGCTTTCTAGCAGAAAAGCAGGACCCTGCAGGGCATGTTTGGGGGTCTGAAAAGACTCCCTCAGATCTGGCAGAATGTTCTTCCCAAAGTAGTAGGCTGGCGGAGAGTAGCAAATACTAAATGTTTAGGGGAGGAACAGAAAAATGTAGGATTGAACCACCATCCAAATGGTGTCTTGGTTTTTTCTCATTCTCCTTCAGAAGAGAAGAGGGAGAAATATCAGGACGGGAAACAGCAAGCATGCAGCCCCAGTCAAAAGGCGACAGGGCTGTGAGTGGTGGTGGGATTCAGCCTGTCTGCACCGGTTTGGCAGAACCAATACCTAATTGTTGGTTGAGTTTGGCGCACCGGTTGTTAAAATGGCACTTGTAATCAGGGTTCTCTCTAAGGTGGGTGCCTGGGCAGCTGCCCAATGTGGAAATCCCAAATTTACATTCCTCACTCTTTTTTAGTGTTCATGTGCGCAACAGCGTATTCTAAGCCCCTGTAGTAATGTTCCTTCCGTCCACAGGTGAAAAAAATTACAGGTGAGTACAGCAATTAAGAAGCAATATGGAAATATCTTAAATAACAGTTTTATTGTTTTTGTCAGGTATTATTTAATATTTTTTCATTAGTATTTTAAAACTTTTATAACATAATCTAGTTTTGTGTACCTCTTTTATTGTCCTTATTTAAGTATTAAATGCATGAAATAATAAACTACTTTTTGGTCTATGGTGTTTTTTGTTTTGTTTTGTTTTGTATTGTTTTTTTTACAGAGACAGAGAGAGAGTCAGAGAGAGAGGGCTAGACAGGGACAGACAGACAGAAATGGAGAGATGAGAAGCATCAATCATTAGCTTTTCGTTGCGCATTGCAACACCTTAGTTGTTCATTGATTGCTTTCTCATATGTGCCTTGACCGCGGGCCTTCAGCAGACTGAGTAACCCCTTGCTGGAGCCAGTGACCTGGGGCTCAAGCTGGTGAGCTTTTGTTCAAACCAGATGAGCCCGCACTCAAGCTGGTGACTTCAGGGTCTCGAACCTGGGTCTTCCGCATCCCAGTCCGATGCTCTGTCCACTGCGCCACTGCCTGGTCAGGCCTATGGGGTTTTTTATACTTAAAACAGTCACTAGGGAAGAGAACTGGTTGTTAAATTATTTGAATCCCACCACTGGCTGTGAGTCCCTAAAGCTGAAGTGAATGGTGTCAACATTAAGTATACTGAAAACATTTAGGTAGTGTGAACACATTAGAAGTTTTTGATTGAGCTGGGAACAAATGGTCACTGGTAAGTCGAAGTGAATGGCAAAGGCTTGCTTATTGACCCAGGGCCTCTCTCTCCCTCCACGTTCCCTCAAACCTCCCTCTCTCTCTAACCTGACCACAACAGTTTCAAAGAAAAAAAATGATCAAACTTGGGACCCAAGGCCATATGTACACTGTACTCATCTGAGTATACCAGGCAACTTCAGAAAAGAGAAGGAATCTAATTATATGACACTTGTTTACATGTGCTGCCCATTAGAGAAGGGAAGACTCAAAGTCAACTGAAAGAATCTGAGCAAGGTCCACAGTAAGCAAGAGAGGCTGAAGGGGCCTTGAACCTTGATGACTGATGATAGTACCTACTGGAGCCTCTGGTGAACGGAGGGAGCCTCTACTCAGATGTGCCCCTTGTTGTCTTGGGACATGACATGACTACCAAGTACATCCTTTTTGGTAAGCAGCTATTAGCTTCCTACAGAGCTCTTGTCAAAACTGAAAACCTGACTCTTAGAGACCCTGTGACCGTCTGGTATTCCTGTTTCTATATGGGTCAACTAGAACTCAATAACTAACAAGGTGAGAAGAGCCCAGTGTCACCTACTTGTCAAAAAAATAAATAAAACCAGCCTGCTTCCAGCAAAATCTTGGCATTACATGAAAAAGTGGTAGGGAATTTTACCCTCGTTCCACCATACTTAGAGCCTATGTTCTGATGAGACCAGCTGGAATCAGGCTCTGGAATGGTCTGCAATGTTCAGCTGGACACCATTGTTGCCTGGGTCCACCATCTTCCCAGCTGCAGCCCACGTCCACCATCATGAACGAGGCACAGAAGAAAGGACTCTATATTTCTGACGCACAAGCTACCACTGCATGCCAGACTTGTGACTCTTGTCAGAGAATGAACCATTCCCAGTGAGGAAGGCCACACTGTTCTCCTTGGAGCAAATGTGTCATGTTTTTTGGCTTTCTGGACCAATTAATTATAATTTACAATAAACTTTTCTTATAAAAACTTTCCCATCAATGGCCCTGGCCGGTTGGCTCAGCGGTAGAGCGTCGGCCTAGCGTGCGGAGGACCCGGGTTCGATTCCCGGCCAGGGCACATGGGAGAAGCGCCCATTTGCTTCTCCACCCCTCCGCCACGCTTTCCTCTCTGTCTCTCTCTTCCCCTCCCGCAGCCAAGGCTCCATTGGAGCAGAGATGGCCCGGGCGCTGGGCATGGCTCTGTGGCCTCTGCCTCAGGCGCTAGAGTGGCTCTGGTCGCAATATGGCAACGCCCAGGATGGGCAGAGCATCACCCCCTGGGGGGCAGAGCACCGCCCCTGGTGGGCGTGCCGGGTGGATCCCGGTCGGGTGCATGCGGGAGTCTGTCTGACTGTCTCTCCCTGTTTCCAGCTTCAGAAAAATGAAAAAAAAAAAAAAAAAAAAAAAAAAAAAAAAAAAACCTTTCCCATCAAAAGCTAAAAATCAAGATATTTAATTGACCTTCTATAATGCACTGTCTACCATCCACAGGTATATGGTGTTGTTCAGACTTAGAAAGGCCTCCCTGACCTTCTCCTGGCCCGTATACTTTCATAGGACAATTCGGTCACTGAATGTGGCTTCTCCCAAAAAGGTAATAGTTTCTGCTGGCCACTTCCAGGGTAATAATTAGGATTAAAATGGTTGGGGATGGGGTAGGGGATTTAAACCTATTTTGAAAATTTTGGATTTCACCTAACCATTCCTGGGCATGAAGCTCTTTTCTTTCTACTAATAGAAACCCTAAGCCTCTCTGGTTGGTCCATACTCTCTGGATGGTAGCACAGTCAAATGGGACTCAAACTGGATTTGAACTTAAGCACCAGGATTCTCTTGTTGGACTGACCTGATCACAGAAAATAAGGATGATTACCACTTGGTTGAGCACACTACTCACCGAAACTCCCTACAGTGGCCCACACGTGCCAAAGTGAGGGAATTGAATCTCTGTATGTTTAACAAAAATGCCCTTGTACCTATCACACTTGACCCATCTTAATGAAAGACCTGGGTGTGAGTAGGGGATGATTAAGAACAAAGTGACATTATAGCTCCTGGAATGGAACACACCTCTTTCGTGACCATGGAAGGAGAATATGAACCTTGGCACCTAAGAAGAGAACATCTCAGAGTCCAGGAGGAATGAGAGAGTGAGTTTCATTAATGATATTTGTCTTTCATAAACTTCCCTGGGCCTTTTCTTCATGGTAAAAAATACCTTGGTGTTGCCTTTTCAAACTGATGTAAGCATATTAAATTTTTTATTTTTTATTTTTCTGAAGCTGGAAACAGTGAGAGACAGTCAGACAGACTCCCGCATGCGCCTGACCGGGATCCACCCGGCACGCCCACCAGGGGCGACGTTCTGCCCACCAGGGGGCGATGCTCTGCCCCTCCAGGGCATCGCTCTGCCATGACCAGAGCTACTCTAGCGCCTGGGGCAGAGGCCAAGGAGCCATCCCCAGCGCCCGGGCCATCTTCGCTCCAATGGAGCCTTGGCTGCGGGAGGGGAAGAGAGAGACAGAGAGGAAGGAGAGGGGGGAGGGGTGGAGAAGCAGATGGCCGCTTCTCCTGTGTGCCCTGGCCGGGAATCGAACCCGGGACTTCTGTACGCCAGGCCGACGCTCTACCACTGAGCCAACCGGCCGGGGCCGGAGCATCTTAAATTTAACCGACTTCTAGGTCTGCCAACCACCTCCAGGTGGCTCTGACAAGTCTAGCAAAACAGCAGTGGATGGCCCCAGTTTGCACACCTCGCATGCAAATACCTGTCAACACCATTATTTCTGTTACTGTTACTCAGTCATTTCATGGAGCAGATGAATGCCTCCTGTCTAATAGCACAGACAACCAGGACAGGTTGAACTGACTTGCTCAGGCCAGAAACAAGGATTAGACTCATTTGAACTGAAGTGGAAAACTTAAGCTCTACCAGCCATTTGGGAGATCAGGGTCATCCTGTGCCCTCCAGCTGATGTAGGTCTCACCTGAGGGGGAAAGGGGGCATAGCATCAATTTTAAAGAATATGTCCTTCCTAAAGGGCCCAGGGATGCTCCTGGGGCTGTATTTCTAATGTAGAAGTCAGGTGTCACCTTGCACCTCAGGAGTGATCATAAGAGATTTCAAGTCTGACTATTAAGGAAATATCACCAGTAAATCATGTAGCCCACAGATAACTGGGGAGTTTCCTCCAAAATGAGGCTACCTTTGGTTATTTAGGAGAACTCCCAGGAGATATTAATACCATGATTTAACCACACCTAGCAGAGAATTTCTTCTGTAATGGAAATCATCCAATTAGAAAAGGTGGTCCAAAATTTGTCCCTGATTTTAGCTAAAGAGATCAGTGATACCACTTGGGTCTTGAAGGTCTCGAAGTTCAGCCTCAACTCACTGGCCAGGATTATTATTGATTAGAGAGTTGCCCTAACCTCCTCTTTGTGGACCGAGATAGAGCCTGTGTAATCACTAATACATCCTCCTGTGCCTGGAATAATTTTTCAGGCCAAGTGGAAAGGTCACTTCAGAAACTTGCGAAAGTCATCTGACTTTCCAAGTGGAATGCTTTCTGGTTTCTGGGATTTGCTCAGCTGCCTGGATCCAGGTCACTGGGTCATAGTCGAGGTCATTACTGCAAACTGCCTTCATCCTACTGCTTGAAGCTGTCCTGTTAATAATAGTAGGCTTAATGCTATAGGGACAAATGGAATAAATTTGGCCTCCAGTCTCAGTCAGATTAATCAGAACAGCTGAAGGATTTGGACATTCATGGAAAGTTCATCGGAAGCCAACATGGTGTAAAAATGAGAATATTGGATATTGTTATGGGAAGATTTTCCATGGGTCCCTAATGTTTCTGTACCTCTTATGAACAATGCAGGAAGTGCCTTCCTCCTAGACCAGGGGTATCAAACTCAACTCAGCATGTGGGCCGCAGAGCAAGATCACAGCCATTCGGCGGGCCGCACTAGGTCTACAAAAGGCAACTGTTACGCAACACTTTTCTCACTGCAGTTGAAAACAAAAAAAAAATCAGTACAACAAGCACAATCGTACATGCAGTTTACTCAGTGTCACAAAATGACCAGAAACTGTAGTTCGCATCACAACTGCTGTTAACTAAGCTAATATCTAGTAGGATGCTAGAGAAATGAAAAATACAAGTAGGCCCCTAGGCTTACTTAATTTTATCCAAAATATTTTGAACTTCGTGGATTAGTCTGCGGGCTGCACAAAATTGTTTGGCGGGCCGCATGCGGCCCGCGGGTCGCAAGTTTGAGACCCCTGTCCTAGACTATCTTTCAGAGCATTTTTTAAAAAGCAAATAGCCTTGAATGATAGATAGTATCTTCCTCAAGAACAAAAAGCAGGTTTGCCTGCAGTCTTAGACGATCAAGTTAGTAGTTTCCTTCAGAGCAAAGGGCAGGCCTGCACTGTCCAATATCAAAGACTAAAGTTCCCTAAACTCAGGAATCTTCTCCTGTAACGTATCCATCCAGGCCCCTCCTCCTCATTCCTGTGGGGTGTGGCAAGGGGCGGGGCAGGGGGACTGACACAAATACGCTGATGCTCAAGCTGCTTGCTGGTCTGTGAGTCATAAAGTCCATTTTCTCGGATCAAAAAGGCTTATGGCTTCTGTTAGAATCCATGAAACTATAACTAGCTAACTTGTTAGATTGAAGTAGGTAAAATCTCAGACTCTTTTCATGCTTGACAGGCATAAAATGTGACTTTGAACAAAACTTTCCACAAAAAGAAGAAAAAGAAAAAAAATTAAAAATTGAGGAATTCCATATAAACCTAAAGGCAGTTTTAGTTTGTGTGCACTTTCCACTTTTCCCATTCATTCATTCATTCATTCATTCTTCAGATGTTGGTTGAACACTGCTTGAAAGCTGATACAACGAAATACAAAACAGCCCCAATTTCTACCCGAGGCTTGTAGTCTAGTGGAGAAGGCAGACAACAGCCATATAGTTATTTGAACCACTGATTACATTGTGTTATAAAAGCAAAGGTAAAGGTGCTAAAAAAAATAGACTATCTGAAGGGAACTTTATTTAGGTTGGGAGGACCAGAGAAAATATCAATGAGGAAAGGACAGGGAGCTGTGACAGCGAGCTAGGTGACCAGGTATAGGAAAGCCAACGGCCTGCATAAAGGTCCCGAGGGGAGAGGACTTGGCATTCCCAGTGTGGTGGAAGGTGGAAGGAGCTAGAAAGACAGGTGCAAGATGAAACTGAGATTTGGGCATTGGCCAGATCAGCCATGATCTTGTCATTAATCATTTTATGGCTGTGACTTTACTTTAAGAGCTATGAAAGCCATTAAAATGTATGTCCCATAGAAGACAGAGTAGGGTCATTATCTGTCTCATATACTGAAATATTCCTAGTACATGGAACAGTCCCTGGCACAGAGTAGGTGCTCAACAAATATTTGTTGAGTTAATGAAAGGGAAAGATATGATTTGCATTTTTGAAAGATCACTTTGGCTGCTATGTGGGGCATAGACTGAAGAGGACAATGAAAAGCAAGAAGACAGGTTAGAAGGCCATTGCACTCCCAGTGATGAACCCAGTAGCTGGGACTAGGGTGGTGGCAGATGAGATAAAACTATGGGCCCACACTGCCCCTCCCAACACACACACTTTTAAAAAAATCCTTTTGGCCCTGGCCGGTTGGCTCAGCGGTAGAGCATCGGCCTAGCGTGCGGAGGACCCGGGTTCGATTCCCGGCCAGGGCACACAGGAGAAGCGCCCATTTGCTTCTCCACCCCTCCGCCGCGCTTTCCTCTCTGTCTCTCTCTTCCCCTCCCGCAGCCAAGGCTCCATTGGAGCAGAGATGGCCCGGGCGCTGGGGATGGCTCTGTGGCCTCTGCCCCAGGCGCTAGAGTGGCTCTGGTCGCAACATGGCGACGCCCAGGATGGGCAGAGCGTCGCCCCCTGGTGGGCGTGCTGGGTGGATCCTGGTCGGGCGCATGCGGGAGTCTGTCTGTCTCTCCCTGTTTCCAGCTTCAGAAGAAAAAAAAAAAAAAAAAATCCTTTTGTAGTCTTAAGGATCTATTCAATTTCAAAGATCATGAAAAGCCACCAAATTCACTGTGAAACAATAAAGCCTGTGTGATAAGTGGTGGTTGGGGTCTTTGGGGGCAACAGTGAGCTGTGCGTGGTTATCGGTGTCGGCACAGAGACTGAAAGAGGAAACTTCCCCAGGAAGACAAAGAGAATAATGGGACTGGAAACAAGTGCAGGACAACTTCCGGGCTGAGCAGAATAAACCCCAGAGCATCCCACCTCCCCAAGATTCATTGAACTCTCTCCTGGCCTGACTGGCCCTCGCTCCCTCCAGGACTCCCTGAGTCGGAGCCTCACTGGCCAGTGCAGGGAGCCCTGCCCTCCTGTCAGAAAGGTAGGCATTCAGGTGTGTGTGTGCTCAGTCCGGCTTGCCTCTGGGTCAGGAAGCATCCTTCCAGGGGCTCACAATGCAAAATGCTTTGTGAGAGTGGGGGCAGGGCTGGGAGAGAGGGGCCGTGCAGGTGAGAGAATTGGACAGTGTCCCTCAGGTCACATAGCATTTGTGCTTCTGGTGTCACAACCCGCGGCGTTGGGCATGGCGATTTCTGAAGCAGAAGTTTCAGAATAACTGGCCAAGGTTATTCTGGTGCCATTGTGGTCTCTGCCTCCCAGCCCAGATGGCCAGGAATGCTACGAGGCAGAGAACTCTGCTCCCAGTAGAGAAGAGCACTTGGCACTGCTTAAATCATGACCACTCACGCCCACCTGGACAGGCTGGCCTCCCATCTGAAGGGCAGGGGGTAGGCAAGGGCCCTGGAGAGGGAGTTCTCAATGAGAGACCGTGGAACGGCTGTTCTAGTTCTTTCTTAGCCCTGCTAGGAATACCCATAGCCTGGGAGGGGGCTGAGCAGGCAGGAACACCTGCAAAAAGCAAATGGGGCAAGGATTTCAAGGTCTGTATCAAAAGATAGAATAATACTGATGGAAATCAGCCACCAAGTGGTCAATTAATTTTAAGTGATTTTTATAAAAAGAAGAAAAAGAAACTGTCTATAATCATGTTTAAATAATAGTCAAAAAAGAGAGCTAAACTAACACCTATTATTCTTCTGTTTCATGGGCTAGACAGCATGTGCTACTTCATTTCAAAGCTTTTGATGAAAAATACTTACTCTACCTGACATATTCACTTTCAAATCATTCAGCGTGGAGACAGGTGTTACTACCTGTGCTCTTAAATTTGCCTTGGAGTAAAAATTCTTTTACCCTCTCTAGATGCTGGGTCAATATTCTGACCAAGACTAACTCTTTTTGAGGACCAGATGCCATGCTTTGTTCCTTCTCACCGCATTTTGAATACCTCTGACGCCCAGGGAGTCTTAGCCAGCACAGATAATGATGCATGTCCCAAAAGGGCAGCGTCTTGCTCTCACCAGTGTTTCCATGGACAGGTTCTGGGTGGCGCCACTCGTGAGGGCTGCACCAGGATCCTGGGCATGGCTCCTATGCAGGGCTAATGAGCCAGGATCCTGGCGAGTAGAGCATTGCAGACCTTGCTGGAAGGATGTCCTGACTTCACAGGCGTACACAGTCTTTCCGACCTCTTTCACAGCCCTTTATGACATCAAAGGTGAAGGTACTGCCGGTCCCCAAACAATGTCATTTCATTGAATATGGCTATGTTATAACGTTGAAGAGATGCCATAGCAACTTAACTCTTGCTTACGTCAATTATCAATTAGCCTATGATAAAATTGGTTCCATTATATGTCATTTCACTTAAAGTGGCAGAACCTATTGATGACAGGAGGTGAGGACTTACTGTACACTGAGAATTCTGAGAAAGAAATGAACAGGTGCACGCAGTCAGCAGCGGTTTTCTTTCTCTGGTTCCTGCTCTAGTTGAAACTTTTACTCTGGCCGGTTTACTTCATACTTCATGCCCATCTCCTGGAGAGGGCTTTCCAACTGGGTGGCCTTGCTGGGTGGTTAGATAAATGACAAACACAAAATCTGCCCTCTACTCATCAAGCCGAATGGCTATCAGGTATGTATGATGGTTCATTTTATGTGTCAACCTGGCCAGGGCCTTAAGTGCTCAGATATTTGGTTTAGTGTTGTTGGTTGTCTCTTGTGTCTATGAGGCTGGTGCTGGATGGTACTAATATTTAGTTGGTAGAATGAGTAAAGCTATTTGTGCTCCCAGTGTGGGGGCCTCCTAGACTCCTTTCAAAGCCTGAATGGAGTAGAAGGCCGAGTACAAAGAATTGCTTCTCTCTGCCTGACCATCTTCAAGCCAGGACATTGTCTTCTGCCTTCGGACTTGAACTTGGACTGCAACTTGCACCATTGCCTGTCCTGGATCTAGAATTCTCAGACTCTCTAATCATGTAAGCCAGATCCTTAAAATAAATGTTTGTTTGTTTGAGTGATAGACTGATGGATACACACACACCCTATTGGTTCTAGAGAGCACTGATTAATAGAGTGTGCCATTCCATTTTTGAAAAACAGTAGCTTCCTCTAGACAAGCAGTACAACCCAAAATGTCTGTAAACAAACCTAGGTTAGTGTAGCCACCAGAGAAAGAATACCAAACCCAGGGGTTCATCCAACCTCTCCAGCTGACATTTTCATATTGAGGGCACCAGCATTACCAGATTTTTCCATTTTCTTAAGAGAAATAAAAAAATTCTTAATATTCTTGGCAACATGGGCACTACATGAAAAATGGCAAACCTCCACATGAGCTAACCAGCCCAGTCTTTGGGCTAGATCAGCCCCTGGTGGCCAGTGCAATGTCTGCTTTAGGGAGGAATGGGGAAATAGTTCTAGATTAAAAAAAAGGCACATTAAGAAATATTTTCCCTATCTCCAAACTGGGAGACACAGCTCCTGCGTAACAACATTAATTTGTAGGTTAACTGTTTATCTCAGGCTTTTATACATAGTAACTGCCCTGAGACCACTGACAGGAGCTGAAGTCGCCATTTCTATTCTGAATGAAGTTAAAAAGTCATCAGATGTTGTGTCCCCACAGAAAGGTGATAGAAAAAGTTACACAGTTTCAACTAAATTCCAGACCTCATGCTGTCCCCCTAAATATACACTTCATGCTACTTGTTCCTGATCATGCTGTTCCTTGTATTTTTCCACAATATACTCACACCTGATTCAAAATGCTATAAATGCTGGGTGAGAAATAGACATAAATAATACCTCCAATAACCCCTGGATCATTTAAAATATAATTTTCCTATAAATTTTTTGACCTTTTTTTTCTCCATTTGGGCCATTATGCATTTTTATTTTAAACTTAGTGTTTCTCTTTAAGGAGATCTTCATTGTTCTTCAACCCCCAAAGAGTTTCCTCTCCCATTAAGCTGTGCCTCCAGTGGCATACTGAGCCAGGCAAGGTGTAAAGGAATACCCAAGTGGCCTGAAGAAGTTCATTACAGGGCCCTCCGTTGTATTCAGATTAACGGCCCCACATTAGCATGGGTTGCCTTTTGGTGCTCGTTTGTTCCTGCACTCCTGAGGTTAAAGCAGCAGCCTGCTCTCCAGATGTTCAGCCGCGCTTATAAATGAAAGATTAGCGATTTTTTGCTGCTGCTGCTATTTCTTCTCTCCCCTCTTAAAGCTGATATTTTCTTTAGGAACTTGCATATGTCTGAGTCAGAAGAATCTCCTCCCTGAGGTACATTAATCAATAGCAGGCACAAGAAGAAGGACAGAATGGAGAGGAGGCAGACATGGTCTGGATTAATCTGTTGACTGCGACACTCTCCCAGTGACTGATGCATGCGCACCCCGTGGCTGCACTCCATTCTTTGAAAGGCAGATCAAACACACGGGACATTTTTTCTCAGCTGAAAACAAAACAAAACAAAAAAAGCAAAAAGAGAAATCTCTCTCCCGTTCCATTTGTGTGTGTGTGTGTGTGTGTGTGTGTGTGTGTGTGTGTGTGTGAATATTTTTGCTAGTGCTACGGCAAGAATATCAACTTTATTTTCAAATCCGGCCCATCTTCCCTCTAAAAGCAAAAGATGAAAGTGTCTGAAATAACGACTGTCTCTAACTCAAAGATGCCACCAACAAGGTCTTCCCAGGAGAGAAATAAGAGAAATACCCACAATGGATTCCCATAAATGAATGCCAGTTTAACATCTACCATGCTTGCCTTTTGTACCCAGACATGCTCCCAGGTTCCCGCTGCTAATAGAGCTGTTCAAGCATCGAGTAACTGGAGTTCCAATGAGACGAAACCTTCTGCCTCGGCTGGTGTCTAACAAGCTGTTTTCTCGCTTCAACTCAGTCAGGATTTCTCTAACCTGAGTAGAATGATCACATTTTACATCTTCTCATAATGCAATTCCAATGCCCCCTTCACCAAGCAGGAAAAAAGGGAGGCTCACCTGAATAGCAAAGGAAAGCTCAGTGGTTACGACGAGTCTTGCTACCTACCACCTTGTTGACAACGGAGAAGAAAGTAACTGACCCGCTGACCAGGAGGCACTGGCTTTAAGGAGGTAGCATTTGGGGCGAAATCTTTATTGAAGCTTGAGCTCTTGCAAGGCCTGGAATATCCCAATGACCCTTGTCAGAGGTGGGATACGGAAGAAGCCTGAAGGTGGCAGATACACCTCCTGTCTTAGTGTAAACACAGACCAGTTTCAGGGATGGGAGCCTTAGTCACATCGCGTAAAACAATGTTTCTGGAAGAAGACTAGAGGTTAAAATATGTATAATATACATGTAAGATTGACATCTTCAAGGACACCAGCTCAGAATGAATTGTTCAGACCCCTGGAAAGTAGGAAAATCTTTTCCTTCAACCCTCCTAGGTTCAACAGCTAAGGCCTGAGAATCAAATCGAAAGATAGATTAATAAGAGAAAAAAATACACTGCTCACAAAAAATAGAGGATATTTCATGAATATGAAGCAATAAAATGTCCCCTAATTTTTGTGAGCAGTATAATTAGGTACTTAAACGTGAGGGAGTTTCACAAAGACATGAGACTCGAGGAGGCAGCCAGGTGATGGAGTTTCCATCCTAGGCTGCACAAGAGGAAGGGGCTTGGGCTTCTGGTGGGAAAGGCAAGTTACGGGCAGGGCAGGGGAGGGGAGGACACGGAAGGTCAATCAGAGGGTGCTTATGCAGGTAAGAGTCTCTCAGGTGATAAGAGCTGTCTCCCAGAGAAGCTTTCTGAGATAGCTTTGTAAAAGGAATTTCCTTTCCAACAGACACAATGTATATACTTTACTTTTAATCACTTAGGGGGAGTTAAAGAGCTCTTCCTGCTTCTGCCGGATCTCAGTTGCCTTTAGCTCAAAAACAATCCTCAGGCCAAAATGGCATATCTCCGGTTGCACATTTGGTGACCTTCCACCCCCACAGCCCCTAGCAGGGCCGGGATGTGGCCCAGGGAGTGCTTTCCTCTAAGCACACTTACCACCAGATAGTAAGAAGCAAAGGTGCAGTGCAAAAAATGAGAGTGAGACCAAGCCCGGACCGGACTCGAATCCCAGGAAAAGGGTCCCTAACCACAGGACTCAACCTGGAGTCGAGTGGGAGCCTCAGCTTCTCCCTCACCTGTGATGATCCTCAAGGCCAAGTTCATGACAGGAGGAGTCCGCCCCCTGCGCCACCTGGCGTGGCTGGGGCCTGGAGCTGGTGCCTGGCTTACGGGCACTCAGCAGATGGATCCAGTGAGGTGGGCCATGGCTGCTAAGATGCTGGAGAAGATTTATAGGGGAGCCAAGAGGAGGTGATGCAGTGGAAACCAGAGACAAAAAGGCAGGGGTCAAGGACAGATAGGAAGGTCAAAAAAGAAGTGCCCCCTACCAAAAGCTCAAAAGAAGACTGCCTCTGATAGTTCAACTGCAAAGGCACCCTGGACTAGATAAAAAGAGAGGTAGGAAAAGCCTCTTTAGAGAAAGAGGATTGCATTCAGCTAGCACAGGTAAATACATGAATACAGATACAGAGAGTGTATAAAGGAAAGGAAGTCACTTAGCGAGAGAAATCTGGAAAGCCATGTCAGTGGCGAAAGGGATCCAAGGACTGTAGGAGAACAAGGCAGAACTACAGAAACTGGGAGACCACACCAAGCTGGCCGGCTTCCGTAAGGACACGAGCAAATCAGGCTGCACCTGTGCTGTGGGAGGAGCCTGGCACCCCTCTGGGCCCCAGCACCCTTCACCCCAATAACCCGCTGTGCACTAGCACATGAACCCCGAGCTTTCCGGCAGTTGCCATGGAGATGAGATAGGCTTGTTACCTGACTTCAGGTGTGGTGGTACCTACTCTCCCCGGGGTCTCTCCTTGCTCTCCAGGTGGAAAAGCTCATGTCAATGCCTTGCTTCTTTTTAACAATTTTCATTAGTGAAGAAGGTGGAAAATGATGATCAGAACTCAGTGCTACCCAGCTGATACCCTCTCACTTACTGCAAGGGAACACTGGAGTGTCCCGAGGGAGCAGGCACGACCTAGTGTCCACTGTCCACTTGACTGGCGAGCAGTGGACGTCACTGGCATTGACAGGCACATCTCTTTTGAGCACTTCCAAACCACGGCCACCACCCTCCAATGGCAGTGGCAATTTAACCTGACCATCACTTGCTTCATTAGCAAAGTGGTGTAAATAAGCTGATAATGAGAATTTGTGTATTACATATTTTTGCGTTGGTCCTAGAATTCTTCTCACTGTCTGTTCTGCCCAGCAGCAAGCAGACACAATCCCTGATTTGCCTGCAAGTTTTGTAACCTACTCTGAGCATACAAGTGCCAGTGGATTGATTTCCTTATCTTCTCTGGTGCAGAAAATAAAAAATAAAAAATAAAAATAAAATAATGGAAAGGAAGGGAAGGAGCAAGAAGGATGACGAAATATCCAGCTCAGCCTGTAGAACACACTGTCTAGAGCATCTACCAGGGGTCCAGGTCTCAAGCAGACACTCCAGAATAGAAGAATTCATTTAGCTCAGACTTCCAACCCTCAGCACGTACGTCTTTTTCCACTAACAGACCCTAAATAGCTTCACTCCCAGGGTGCCGATTCTGTTCCAGGAAGAAGTTACCACAGCTAAGTCACCAAGGGAAGCACTATCTTCGATCTCTCCACTAAGTCACTGAGGCTTTGCCCACAGAAGAACAGCAAAAGTGTCAGGCACAGAACGTCCCTCAGTGGGACATGCAGACTCTATGGACACAATTCAAAAACCAACAGTACAGGTTGCGGATTTCACAAAGACAACATATGCCAATTTTTAACACTGTGTGCGTTCCCACATTTGACTAGGAAGATGAAACAAGTATACAAAACAAAGTAAGGAAGGGTTGGTGCAGACCCCTTCCATGTTGAATAGAGCATGTTGTCTGAGAAACCTCGCCTTCTCTACCTGTCCCCATCCTCCCCCAGAGCTAGGTGTAGGTCCTGTTGGCATGAGCCAATGAGCACTTGACTTCCCCTAGACACAGCAATTGGTTCAGGCCAGGTATAGAACCTAAGTTTATCCAAAGTTACCTGGGATTTATTTCCATGGTTTTTACCTAGGAGAAAGAGAGAGAGAGAAAGAGGGAGAGAGAGAGAAAGGGAAAACTTCAGTGTGCACATATACACACTTTCTTCTCTTGCCACCACCCACAACACCCCCTTTCTCTTTCTCCACTGAGAGGGAGGTATGTGGCCACTCCAATGGCTTTGGTTGTCATTTTGTGACCAGGAGGGGAGCCAGTCAGGAAATAAAGCTGATAATGTAGAGGCTGGAGTAAAAAGAAGGGAAGAAGCTGGTCCTGGTTTATACCATTGAGCCACTGAAGATATCCTCATGACACCCGACTTATGGACTGTGCAAATACAGGAGCAAAAAAAAAATTCATTTAATGTTTACTTTAGTGGGAATCGAGGTTCTGCCCCTCAGGTCAAATACATCCCTCAGGAAACAATTTAGAACACTGTGTATCTGGGTCTAACATGAGAGGGAAACCATTTCATCCCTTCCAGTATTTGCTCCATCTTAGGGGAAGAGAAATGAGGAGAGAATGGAAAATCCTAAGAGCTACCCACCCACCAGTGCCTCTTGAGCCCTCTCTCTTTTCATTAAACTGGGGGACAAGCAGTGTGATAATGAGGAGGGAAAGGAGAGAACAGGAGGGAGGATATGGGGGAAAGGTGCCAACTGGATTGTGCCAGCATCATCTGTGGGCTGCCCTGGAGCTTTCTGTATGCGCAGCAGCAGATGACATGGAGCACTTTCTGTAACTGCTTTCACCGTTCTGGGCCACATCCCTGAACAATGTCGGGGCATAACACTGGGTGTAATGTGTTTACACAAATAAATGTGAAGTATAATCAGCTTTGTTATTTGTATGATCAGAAACTGCAAGCATTTGTTTCCCAAAAGGGATCTCTGTCCAGCACGTGTCATGAGCAAGCTGGCCCATCTTCATCTCTTCCCCACCCAAACACAGAGAAGCGCTGTGGGGATATCAAATCCTTATGACTACTGGCTCAGACGTCACAGGATCAGGATAAACAGTCCCCCATCCAAGCAAGGAAAACTCGGTTTGCTTTATTTCTCTGCCTCCCTCTACAGTCAAAACTTCAAGCCAAGATGCCTTTCAAATACCTTCTCAGGACCTTAACTTTTGTGGTTTTCCTAGTGATCACAAGAACAGTGATTTTGTACTCTTTATCTCTGATACTATGACATTATTTTCCTTTTATTATTATCGACACCTAAGTGGGCCTACCTGCTAATAAATTGGTTTTCTTTTACAGCCAGGGAATGGGGAATCCATCTGTCACTTAGCACAAGTGAAACTGGAGTGAAACCTGCAAAACAGGGTGGCCGCCCAAAGGCATAAAGCAACTTGTGAGAAAATTGGAAGGAAAAAAGTTTCTGAGACAGTCAGTAAGCGCCATCTGTGTAGGCCAAGAGCCATCCCCAGAACGGGGAGACGCTGAGAAAGACGGAGGGAGGAGGGGGGAGAAGAGGGCAGCAACTTAGGAACTGGCAGGAAATAGGTCACTCTCTTCTGGAGAGATTAAGAAATGCTCACTGATTCCCACTCAGCTGGCTGATCAGCTAGGACAGAACTTCGGATAGCTTCAAGCCATCCCTTTCATGCTGTCAGCTGAGTCACCTGAGGACTCAGAATGTGAGATGTGTGCCCTGTGGGAGGGAACTTTGCCTTGCCCTTTTTTCTGCCTCTAGACAAAAAGTATGTGAAATTGTTATTGACACAGGAATTAAGTTATCATGATTTTGGAGAACTTTAAAATGGCCTGGGAGAATACGTGATGTTGAAAGTCTTACTTTCCACTAATCCTCTCCATTTCCTTCATTTATTGGCGTTTTCTTGGCTTTGGACCCTTCGCTCCTGCTCTCTTTTGTCTCCTTGTTCCCTGTCCTAAGTGTCGTAGATCACCTGACATCTCACTCTGCTGTGGCACACTGCCCGCGCTGAGCAGCAGCACGGTGGGTCAGTGACGATGTGCGTGTGCCCACACGGGCACAGACAGGCCACACATCACGTGCACACAACACAGTTCCATCCACACACACCACACTGCATACCACATGCACACAGCACAGCACCATCCACACACCCCACACTGCATACCACATACACACACCCCACACTGCATACCACATGCACACACCACACTGCATACCACATGCACACAGCACAGCATTCTATAAGCACCCCACACTGCATACCACACACACAGTACAGTACCATCCACACACATCACATTGCATACCACACACACAGTACAGTACCATCCACACACATCACACTGCATACCACATGCACACAGCACAGCACCATCCACACACACCACACTGCATACCACATGTACACAGCACACTGCATACCACATGCACACACCCCACTGCATACCATCCACACACCCCACACTGCATACCATCCACACACCCCACACTGCATACCACATACACACACCCCACACTGCATACCATCCACACACCCCACACTGCATACCACATACACACACCCCACACTGCATACCACATCCACACACCCCACACTGCATACCATCCACACACCCCACACTGCATACCACATACACACACCCCACACTGCATACCATCCACACACACCACACTGCATACCATACACACACCCCACACTGCATACCATCCACACACACCACACTGCATACCACATACACACACCCCACACTGCATACCATCCACACACACCACACTGCATACCACATACACACAGCACAGCACCATCCACACACACCACACTCCATACCATCCACACACACCACACTGCATACCACATACACACAGCACAGCACCATCCACACACACCACACTGCATACCACATACACACAGAACAACACTCTATATGCACCCCACACTGCATACCACATACACACAGCACAGTACCATCCACACACAGCACACTGCATACCACATACACACAGCACAGTACCATCCACACACAGCACACTGCATACCACATACACACAGCACAACACTCTATATGCACCCCACACTGCATACCACACACACACAGCACAGCACCATCCATATACAGCACACTGCATACCACATACACACAACACACACAGTTTTGCATACACACAAAACTACATACACACCCCACACCCCACACACCGAGCCTAACACATACACATACCACATATACATCACACACATTCCACACACACTATACACACACCACCCCGCCCACCCAGCCCTGCCACATACACACACACACATCACACATATAGCAAAAACACAGCTACACACAACAGACACCACACACCCAAGTCCCGTACACACACACCACAGAGACAGCACACCACACACAAACTCCTCATGGACACACTTCTCACTTTCTCCTGCCCTCAACCCAAAGCTGCTACAGTAGACAACTTGAGAGATCTTTCGCTGGTTTTTGGTGAGATGGCTTCAGCCCAGGACACATAGGTGTGGACAACAACACCTGCAGCAGCTCACGTTGGCAGGTTCACACGTGTCCCAGGCAACGTGTACTAGTGATCACCCAGCATTATCACATGGGTTCATCCCGAACGCCCCGGAAGGGGGTGCCTATTACCTGCAATTCCGAGCAGGTAAGGAATCTGCCCGAGGTCACAGAGCTAGTGAGTGGGGAGCTGGGATTAGAACCCAGGCCTCCGTAATTCCAGAGAATAAACTTTCAACTTCCAAGCTTCCTTGGCTTTAGTCCTGGGCAGTGACCCTCGGGACACCTGGGGAAGAGCCGAGGTCGAGGGGACTCTCAGAGCAGTGAGCGAAACCACAGAAGCTGGCACGCCCATGCAGAATGAGTTCAGCTCACACCCACCACCGCACCTGAACCCTGAACTTTCACACTGGCCACTTCCATCACAGCCGAGTCAGGGCCCTGAGGGGTCCCAGCGCCCCTGAGCGCTATGGGAGGTTACACAGGGGGGACTCGGTCCCAGCGCCCCTGAGCGCTATGGGAGGTTATACAGGGGAGACTCGGTCCCAGCGCCCCTGAGCGCTATGGGAGGTTACACAGGGGAGACTCGGTCCCAGCGCCCCTGAGCGCTATGGGAGGTTACACAGGGGGGACTCGGTCCCAGCGCCCCTGAGCGCTATGGGAGGTTACACAGGGGAGACTCGGTCCCAGCGCCCCTGAGCGCTATGGGAGGTTACACAGGGGAGACTCGGTCCCAGCGCCCCTGAGCGCTATGGGAGGTTACACAGGGGAGACTCGGTCCCAGCGCCCCTGAGCGCTATGGGAGGTTACACAGGGGGGACTCGGTCCCAGCGCCCCTGAGCGCTATGGGAGGTTACACAGGGGAGACTGGGTCCCAGCGCCCCTGAGCGCTATGGGAGGTTACACAGGGGAGACTGGGTCCCAGCGCCCCTGAGCGCTATGGGAGGTTACACAGGGGGGACTCGGTCCCAGCGCCCCTGAGCGCTATGGGAGGTTACACAGGGGAGACTGGGTCCCAGCGCCCCTGAGCGCTATGGGAGGTTACACAGGGGAGACTGGGTCCCAGCGCCCCTGAGCGCTATGGGAGGTTACACAGGGGGGACTCGGTCCCAGCGCCCCTGAGCGCTATGGGAGGTTACACAGGGGGGACTCGGTCCCAGCGCCCCTGAGCGCTATGGGAGGTTACACAGGGGGGACTCGGTCCCAGCGCCCCTGAGCGCTATGGGAGGTTACACAGGGGGGACTCGGTCCCAGCGCCCCTGAGCGCTATGGGAGGTTACACAGGGGAGACTGGGTCCCAGCGCCCCTGAGCGCTATGGGAGGTTACACAGGGGAGACTCGGTCCCAGCGCCCCTGAGCGCTATGGGAGGTTACACAGGGGGGACTCGGTCCCAGCGCCCCTGAGCGCTATGGGAGGTTACACAGGGGGGACTCGGTCCCAGCGCCCCTGAGCGCTATGGGAGGTTACACAGGGGAGACTGGGTCCCAGCGCCCCTGAGCGCTATGGGAGGTTACACAGGGGGGACTCGGTCCCAGGGCCCCTGAGCGCTATGGGAGGTTACACAGGGGGGACTGGGTCCCAGCGCCCCTGAGCGCTATGGGAGGTTACACAGGGGAGACTCGGTCCCAGCGCCCCTGAGCGCTATGGGAGGTTACACAGGGGGGACTCGGTCCCAGGGCCCCTGAGCGCTATGGGAGGTTACACAGGGGGGACTGGGTCCCAGCGCCCCGCCCCTGAGCGCTATGGGAGGTTACACAGGGGGGACTCGGTCCCAGCGCCCCTGAGCGCTATGGGAGGTTACACAAGGGGGACTCGGTCCCAGCGCCCCTGAGCGCTATGGGAGGTTACACAGGGGAGACTCGGTCCCAGCGCCCCTGAGCGCTATGGGAGGTTACACAGGGGGGACTGGGTCCCAGCGCCCCTGAGCGCTATGGGAGGTTACACAGGGGGGACTCGGTCCCAGCGCCCCTGAGCGCTATGGGAGGTTACACAGGGGGGACTGGGTCCCAGCGCCCCTGAGCGCTATGGGAGGTTACACAGGGGGGACTCGGTCCCAGCGCCCCTGAGCGCTATGGGAGGTTACACAGGGGGGACTCGGTCCCAGCGCCCCTGAGCGCTATGGGAGGTTACACAGGGGGGACTGGGTCCCAGCGCCCCGCCCCTGAGCGCTATGGGAGGTTACACAGGGGGGACTCGGTCCCAGCGCCCCTGAGCGCTATGGGAGGTTACACAGGGGAGACTCGGACACGCAGAGCTCTCAGGCCCTGCAGCTCAGCACCCACTTGGCTTGCACGGCCTGATTACATAAGAATGTTACAATAACTTCAGATCACAGTTGTTTTCTTCCCTTACCCTCCTCTCTTTTAAGGTCAAAAGAAAGTTATTCCATCCAAAACTTTAAAAAAAAAAAAAAAAAAAAAAAAAAGCTAAATATCAAGCAGTGTCGGCATTTTAAAATAACAAGTATCTGCACGAATCCTCCAGGATGTTTTAAAACAAGGTGAAGTGCTTCTCGTTCTTGTCCTTATTTTCTCACCGTTCGCCTCGTTATTATTATGGTCCACTCAACACTCAAATGGTAACATTTAAATTGATCAAGCATAAAAACAGATATACACTGTATCCCAAAAATCTCAACTACCTAATCAAAGACAGCGACACGGCGACAGGACGGAGGCGCAAGAACCAGCGGCGGGGAGCCTGCCCTCTTTCGTGTCTTGTCGGAAGAAGCCACGGAGGGTTCCCCTTCTCAGAGCAGACTGCACAGTCTCCTTTATCTATAAAGGAGCCACTTAGATCAAGCAGACTGGCCACAGGATGTCACTGTTACTCCACACACACAATAGCAGGCGAACCTCTCTGTCAGGGGTTGGCTCGGGATGGGACCTGGGCTCCCCTTCACCCCATCTCTCACGGAACTGTCATCCCCTCAGGTGGCACTCCACAAGCCAACTGCACATTCCTGTGAAAGCCCCAAGCCTGTCCCATTGTCTCAGCGTTCCTATTGTTCCTCATCAAAGCAGGAAAGGAAGAGAAAGAAAAGCAAGAAGAAAGGACCAGCGTGGTCTCGTCCATCACAGGTTCTCCAAGAGCTGGACTTTGAACACTTAGGACCTTTGGCTGGAACCAATGTACTTTGAATATATTTTACTGTTTTGTAAGGATGAGGATGTCTTTTGCTTATCGTTATTTTCTCGAATTTCTGGAAAAGACATGGACTATTTGAGCAATTTGAAAATTGTTTTAACTCCTCATAGGCTGCTGCTTTGTATAGTACCGAAATAAGGCCAATGCTATTTAAACACCGTTCCTTTACCTCCGACACCTTCCTCTACACACCACCCGCTCCTCAAATGTCTCCTAGACCCACGGGCAAGCCGAAGTCCAGGGCAGAATGTGCACTCTACGCTGGCAAGCTGATGCAACTCTGATGTTGGCATAACAAGACTCTTATCAGGGAGCACGCCAGCGGCCCCTGCTGGAGCACAAGGACCTCCTTCTATTCATGGCTGCCAGCTCATCTTCTTCCCTGCTCTAAACCCACAGAGGGACAGTTTGCTCTGCCTGCCTCTGCCAAGCCCAGGCCCCCTGCCATTTCCCACTGTTATCCTCGGCGATATTCCCCACACAGTGGCTGCCATGAAATGGTTAAAAATAAAATCTTTCCCTAACCCAGTCAGTGGGAAGGTGTATTTGGGGTCATCAGGGAGGTATTTAATAATGCAGCGTAAAAAGTAATCACAGAATAGAGGTGCTTTGAGACATAAAGAGGGACAAAGACTTTTACCTTTAAAAAGTGATTACTTTATACATTAGCCTGGAAGTAGTTTTCATATCGATAAAAGTCAGGGAAGTTGAAATCCCCCTGTCACTTGTCACCCCACTTTTTATCCATTTAAATAACAGCAGAAAAAAAATTAAAACAAGTAAAGCAGGCAGTTTCTGTACAGCAAGTATTTAAGAAAGAAAACTTGTATCATGCCAGCATTTGCAAGGATCACTACAGTAACTATCAGCTAATACTACGTAAATACTATTAATGGAGACTTTAATTCCCACATTGCACTAAGTGTATTTATCTCAGCATAAGAGCCGTTTCTATGACTTGAACTGGTTTGGACAGTGTGAGTAATGGACCAGGATGAGATATAGGAAAAAATCAGGCTAAAAAGAACCAAGTCATGCTCAAAAAGAATCTGGACTAGGACAATGGCCTTAGCACATGTGCCTTAGGATTTTAACAGCTCCCAATGCATAATGGTTTAGAATTGAGGCCAGAATAAAATCTGGCTGATAATTAGAGTTTGTCTTACTAAAATGGCGCATATTTTTTTAAGCATCTATTTTGTGTTAAGTGCAAAGACAGTTATAAATAAGGTAGCATACCCCCTGCCCTCAAGAAGTTAACAAAGGAAACAGATAAACATGCAACCATAACACAATGTCATAGGGACCATGCATTATAGAAAATATGGCTGGCCTTTGTTCTTGGTTTCTGGGAAGTACCCGTAATCTATAAACTCTTGGGGTTTCCCCATAATTGAAACGTCTTTGTTATTCCTGGTGGGTCCCTCAAACCACACCTGATAGTTAATGTAGACAGATGACTCAGCCTAGTGGTTGCCCATGCCAGAAAGGCCAGCCATGTGGTTAGAGAGCTGGGGCTTGAGCCACGTGACATCATTCTGACCTCTGGGGAGGGGAAGGGGGCTGGAGATTGAGTTCAATCATGTGCCAGTGGTCAATCAATCATGCCTATGTAAAGAAGCCTCAATTAAAACTCTGACTCTGACACTTGGGTAAATCTGTCCGGTTGAAAATACTCTGCCTGTTGTCATACATGGACATGCCAGGAAGGTAGCACATCCCAGAAGACAACGGAAGTTGCATTTGGAACCTTCCCAGACTTCTCCCTGTGCATCTCTTCTGTTGGCTGGTTAAGAATAGCACATTCAGTGTGTTCCATGAGTCATTCCAGCAAATTATCGCACCGGAAGGAGTCCTTGGGGACCCCTAAATGAAGGATCCTTGGGGTCCCCCATCTGGTCTGAAGTGAGGGTGTCTCCAGGGACCTCCTAACTTGCAGCTGGTATCAGAAGTCTTGGGCAGACTTGGCAGTCTGGAGGACTGTACTCAACCTGCAAACCTTGGCCTTGCCCAGTGGAGGCTGTGGTAAAGAAAGCACAGGGCGCTGGAGGCACACGGCCGAGGCTCACTCGATTCACACCAGGTTTGGGGGAGAGATGTCAGGGAATACTTCCTAGAAAAACTACCTCCGGCACTGGAAGGGTGATTAAGCATCTAAGCTCAAGTTACCCTTTTGGAAAGTTAGTCAATTACATAGAGGAGGTTTAGTTCTCAGCAAATCGTGAGGTTTTTTTTTTTTTTTAACTTTCAATGTACAGAAATACTTCTGATTTTTCTTAGAAAGTTTCCCTGACCTTGTTGTACCCAGACAACAACAGATGCAGAATTTGAGGCTCTCGAGAGCAGAGGAGATAGACAGCTAGCCACACCTCAAAATGGCAGCGTAAGAGACCAAGCTTTCGTTAGGATGAGCTGTTGGTACGTGCATAGATCAAGGTGAAGACGGGTTCATCCAGTCATAATGCATACCATTCTTTTCATGGGAAAAAAAATGTATAACTCCCCTTTGCAGAGAGATATTACTAGGCACCGAGAGTGCATAGGATTTATTTAAACAGAAAGTTCTTAATGGAGGAGGGCAAGCCATCAAAATATTATTTAGCAATAATTGTCTTCAACTATCTTTTCCTGAATGCTTTCATTTAAGATGTGCTTTTTGAGTAAATGCACATAATTTCTCCCTTCTGTTCCTGCCAATCAAAATACACTCTCTTACAGAAAGTGATTTAAAAAAAACATCTATGGAGAAAATGACTAAGGAGACCTAAATTGTTTACCTTAGACAACATGCTTAAGCATTTACTTACCAGTCTATATTGAAATGCTCTATTTATATGTAAATTTCTCACTGTAGCCTTATCCTGCACAAGAATCTAGACCAGGGGTCCCCAAACTGCGGCCCCCTGAGTCCATTTATCCGGCCCCCGCTGCACTTCCGGAAGGGGCACCTCTTTCATTGGTGGTCAGTGAGAGGAGCATAGTTCCCATTGAAATACTGGTCAGTTAGTTCATTTAAATTTACTTGTTCTTTATTTTAAATATTGTATTTGCTCCCATTTTGTTTTTTTACTTTAAAATAAGGTATGTGCAGTGTGCATAGGGATTTGTTCAGTTTCTTTTATAGTCCGGCCCTCCAACGGTCTGAGGGACAGTGAACTGGCCCCCTGTGTAAAAGGTTTGGGGACCCCTGATCTAGACCATATTTGTACCCTCATCCCCCAGCCCAGCGACACAGCAGCTATCAACTCTTTATCTGTTCAATCAAACAAGGTTAAATAACAACTCTAAGCAGAGAATAAATTTCTAATAATTTAATTTCTGGTATTAGAACATAGCTCTGTTTTTCCAATGATTGGCTGTCAGCTCAATGTCCACATGCGGTGAGACTCTTAATCATTCATTTCCTCGTTCTCATCTTCATTCACCCATTAAGTCTTTATTTTATTTTACTTGACTCTAACTGCTGGGGATACAGTGGGGAACAAAAGCCATGAAGTCCCTCTCCTAGCGGAGCTGACATTTTCTTGGGGACAGTATAAATAGGTCGAGTGCAGAGTAGGTTAGTTAGTCAGAAGTGCTGAGGACATGAGGCAGAGATGGTGGCGGGGGGGAGAGTTGATGGGAAGAGATGCTATTTTGGAAGTACAACCAGGGGGTCGCTCACAGTTGAGCAAAGACCACAGGGGGTGGGGAGCGAGCCATGGGGACTCCCAGGAAAGAGACTCAGCAAGTACACAGATTCTGAATGAGAGCATCCCTCACATTTTCAAGGAGAGGCAAAGCTGCCAGTGTGGCAAGGACAGAACCAGAAGGCGATGAGAGCAGAAAGGGACGGGGCAGCCAGAGGACTGCACCTGAATGACCTACACAGCCACTGGCAGGTGTGAGCACAGCGCATGAACTGGCAGGTTGTAACAGATCAAGCAGGCTCCTAGGCTGCGAAGAGACTGCAGGGAGCAAGAGGGAAGAAGGGAGACCAAGTGAGGCTATTGCAGAGGTCCAGGCCAGAGATGAGGACAACAAGGTAGAAGCAGTGAATGTGGGGAAAATGGGCAGAAACTCTGTAATCTGAAAGTCATGAGGACCGCTGAGAAAAGAGCAGATCTGGGGGAGAGTGCATGGAGCTCAGTTTGGGCCAGGCTAAATGTGGGGTGCCCAGTGGGCATGCACGTGTACCCTCTGATGAGAAGGCAATGATAACTGACATATATATTATTGACATATGAGTATCATATGTACCATGGACATATGTTATTAATAAATGCATATTTATGAATAGATATATGGGTCTGCAACTTGGAGGACAGGTCCAGGGCTATAAATTTTGGAATTATCATTAAAAAAAGTAAAAGAGTTATGCAATCTGAAGAGAAACCCAAGTATGGAATTATCGTTAGGTAGAAGGGCTTAGCTCATCAAGGAAAGGAGATGGGGAACAAAGGCAACTCGTATTTTTTATCAAATTTCTAGAATTAGTATCAATACCAACACGCGCCACATTAACCATCAGTTCTTCTCTTCCGCATAAATCCACAGCAGAGCCCCTCTGACTCTCGTCTGTGGCAGAAGGAAGTGAACTCAGGATGAAGTGTGGGGGTGCCTCTCAGCGTGTGGATGGCACCTGACATGCATGGTGCTCAGTGTATCAGGGCCTGGGGGAGGCAAGTAATTATTTCAAGGGAAGTGACAATTTAAAATGGTATGAAAATGCCATAAAACTAAGCTCAGGCTCTGGGTGAAGAGCCAGGCTGCAGTGATAACACGGGCAAAGGTTAATCACGTCTCTTTTCCCATCTCTTATTCTTGTCTTGTCAGAGCGGAGCCCATGTACCTGCTACACTCTCCTACTATCCTCTCAGTGGTCAGCAAACCGCGGCTCGCGAGCCACATGCGGCTTCTTGGCCCCTTGAGTGTGGCTCTTCCACAAAATAACACGTGCGGGCACTACCTCAATAAGGAATGTACCTACCTATATAGTTTAAGTTTAAAAAATTTGGCTCTCAAAAGAAATTTCAATCGTTGTACTTTTATATTTGGCTCTGTTGACTAACGAGTTTGCCAACCACTGCTCTAGGTGACTTTAAGCTTCACACTTCCTCCACAGTCCACACTCTGTCATTCTTCTCAATAAAACCAAATTACTGAATGCAGAACAAAATGTGATCCAAAGTGAGCAACTCTGGAACAAACTCACAAAATCAAGAAGAAAGTAACTTGTCAACCCATGAGTCCTGATTTTGGACTCGAAATAAAAATGTACCATATTGGGTCCTGGCCAGCTGGCTCAGTGGTAGAGCTTCAGCCCAGCGTGTGGAAGTCCCAGGTTCGATTGCCAGCCAGGGCACACAGGAGGAGCGCCCATCTGCTTCTCCACCCTTCCCCCTCTCCTTCCTATCTTTCTCTTCCCCTCCCTCAGCTAAGGTTCCACTGGAGCAGAGCTGGCTCAAGATGCTGAGGATGGCTCCATGGCCTCTGCCTCAGATGCTAGAATGGCTCTGATTGCAATGGAGCAAGACCCCAGATGGGTAGAGCAACGCCCCCTGGAGGGAATGCCAGGTGGATCCCAGTTGGGCACATGTGGGAGTCTGTCTGACTGCTTCCCCGTTCTAACTTCAGAAAAATACAAAACAAAACAAAACAAAAAAGCCATATACCTGTCCCCAGCTCAGGCTGTACAACGCAAACAACAGGGGTCAGAGGCTTGCTCCTAGGTGGGCAGGGCAAAGTGGGTTCTTCGGCCAAAACTTCCATTTCATGAATGCTGAGAATACTTCCAGAAGCTCTGAAAACCATGCGCTTTCCCGAGAAGTGGTGAGTTAGACAAGCAGCAGCTCCTTTTGAGTGGACGCAAGGGTTCCTCCTGTACTAGGGTGAGCAACACCTCCCCATGGTGCCTCCAGATCGTGGGGGCTTGATCTTAGAGTCATGGAAGCCAAGATGGGAAAACCAAAGCCAAGAGCAGCTGCTCGCTCCAAGTTACAAAGCTGGAAGACTCCAAGCTCAGAATAGAGCCTCTATCTTCTGATGGCCCACCCAGAACATTCTTTACACCAGAATAAGCTGGTTCCAAACATTTTTTTAAAAACTCTCATTTGGGCTTGAATCATCTAAAATTGGAGCTCAAACAATCTCAACCCTCTGCTCTGTATTTAGGAAAGAAATACTTTCCTGAACGTTAGTTTAGAGAGCGCCAGTGAGGAACCCACCACAGTTCCAAAACACAGCCCTCATCACAGAGACTGTTGAGAGGGGCGGTCATGGTTTATACGTGTAGGGGAGTGGGCCTTTCTGCAGCTGACCCCCAAGACTGGACAGACCTGTCCACCAGCCAGGGGCAGCTCAAGAAGGAAGGCGGCTCTGGGAAACGTACAGAAACGGACGAGATTCTGCTCCCCCACAGGCAGCCCCACTCCCAGTGCCTGGGCTCCGCAAACCCCATCTCCCTGCAAACCCACCACAGCACATTAAGTGACCCCTCTCCCCTCTGGGAGGAGCGAGAGGGCCGGAGAGAGCGGTCAGGGGTGTCGCTGCTGGTGAAGCCGCTGCAGAAACCTCTGGAGACCGGAAGCAGCACGAGGGAGAGCAGATCGCCCCACTCCCGACTGGCCTGCACGCTGAGCCTGGCGCCCCACCCACAAGACAGACATACCAGTGCAGTGTCTCCAATGACAAGTTAGGTGGAAGCACCTGGCACAGTGCCTGGGCACGGGAGGTGCTCCAAAGTGACAGTCGTTATTATAGAGCGCAGACAGTAGGACGAAAGGGGAGGGAGACAGAGGGAAAGGGGCGGGGGAGAGAAATGCAGCCCAGCAGGTCAGGTTGGTAGGGAGGTGGAGAACACCCTGGTCGGAAAGCCTGGGGTGTGGGATGGGGCCTGTGTGGCATGTGTGCAAAAGCAGGCTGGTGGCGGGGACCCGTGCGGGACTGTGAAGATGCGATGCCTTCGGGAACAATGCGTCTGTAATGGCTGAAGCCAGAGTCAGTGTAACTTAGTGCTGTGCTGAATGAAGTGGAAGAAATGCTATTAAACCGTGACTCCATGAGGTAATAATATTCCCAGCGAGCCCACGCCTACAGAAATTCACCCAGCAAGCAGGCTTTCCAGGAGCCCCCTCAAAGTTATAACAAGCTGCCTATCTCCTGCTGCCAGGATGCAGAGAAAAAATGAAAACCAGTTACCAACTGCATTATAAACTTAGTGACCTGCTTCACCTCCCTTGGTTTAGTGAGGAGTGAGTGTAGCTGCCTTTTGGGCATGAAAAAAAAAAAAAAAAAGAACATAAGGCAAGGATTAAGTTTCCTGGCTTTTGAAGGCATCAAGAGTCAAAAATGCTTTCAGCTGGCATTTCTCTCTGTTAGTCAGCTTTGATGGATTTATTTTCTTTGCCCTACTTCATAGAAGTTACTAGAGCCAATTACTGCAGATAATCACCAGGGAGTATTTTATGTGGACACCAGGTGGCGCTGTCTTCCCAGTTGTCTCAGTTTTCTCTTAGGAAGTGCAAATATTGGTTTCATTAAAATCCTCCTTAGAGCTTACTAGCAGTAAGAGTAGGAATTCAATGGTCAGAAAGGCAGTCTCCCTTACTTTCTCCAATCTGTGGGTCTCTGAGCCCCAGGAGCGCTGTAAAATCCTTTACACACTTCACATTCACACAATTTTATTTCTCTCTGTTGCAAGTGAAGCAATTAGAAAGTGTAGAAAGTGGCACAATATTTAGATATTCGTCAGCAATTGGCATTCTTATTCATTTTGGATTCATGCATCTTGACTCATTTTACAAACCTTTTTTATTGCAAATTATGAATCGCTTTCCCATTTGTTGTTGTTTTAAACCAGTAACAATATTCCCCACTTTGGGACATTTCTTGTTCTGTTCAAAGACCAAGATATCTCGTATGGCCTGACCAGGTGGTGGCGCAGTGCATAGAGCGTCGGACTGGAATGCAGAGGACCCAGGTTCGAAAGCTGGAGGTCACCCTGGCTTGAGTGTGGGCACGTCTGGCTTGAGCATGGGGTCCCTGGCTTGAGCGTGGGATCATAGACATGGTAGCTGGCTTGAGCCCAAAGGTTGCTGGCTTGAGCAAAGGGTCACTGGCTTGAGCAAGGGGTCACTCATTCTGCTGTAGCCCCCTGGTCAAGGCACATATGAGAAAGCAATCAATGAACAAGCATCAATGAACAACTAAGATGCCTCAATGAAGAATTGATGCTTCCTGTCTGTCCCTATCTGCCCCTCTTTCTGACTCTGTCTCTGTGGGGAAAAAAAAAAAAAAAGATATCTTGTATGGATTAGAGTCTAAAATCCCGACCAGGAAACCAAATCTTGCAGCTCCGGAACAGCTCTTCTGTTCATCCTCTTCTGGGACTGCAGGAGACAGCAGCCGGGGTGTGTGCGGGGTGGGGGTGGAGGGTGGGGGTGGGGGGAGTGTCTACCATGAACAGAAGAGAGTGCCGCAGCGAAGCTGAGTTCCTTTGCACTATAGTCTCACAGAATCAAAAATACAATTGGGCCTTAGGCATCATATTCCTGGTCCAATGTTTTCTTTATGACACTCCACTGTCTCTTTAAGTCCAAATATCTACACATACCTGGACTGACATTACATGTTACATGATGTTTGCACATTGTTGTGGGGATATCTATGATTCTAAATAGAAATCGAGTGGCTTTTAAGCAGCACGTGTAGACTTAAGAGAAAAGCACTATTCTCACTGCTGGCAAAACATCAAGTATCAAGAATATCACTTACCAGAGCTGACTTTATAAAGATGCCACTGGAGGACCAGCACGCCGCCTCTTTCCAAACATCTGTCATGGGCCCTCCCAGGGCCAGGGAGCGGGGTGGCTGAGTCCCAGACTTTTCTCTCGGATCTTTCCTCTGAAGTGCTCCCAATCCTCCCTCCCTTCTTCCCTCCCTCCCCCTTCCCCCTCACCTCCCAGAGCAGTTATCTGAGCATGGGCTTATAATAGCAGCCTCTGACCACAATGTATTTAAACTATAAGTGGAGGAAAGAATCTAATATAAAATTTAAATCTGTATTTTTCTTGAAACTTACAGATCTTATGAATTTGGCTTATAAACCTGGAACTTGTGTTAGTCCATTTCAGATTGGTTTGTATCTTGCTTGCTCTCTCATCTCAGTTCCTGAAGGATTAATATGCTTCTAAAGGATAGAATGTGCTCCGTTTCTCACACAACTCTCCCTGGTTCATGTAGAAACCGGAGGCTGCACCGTCTTCTCTGTAACAATGAGCCACCTGACTCTACCTACGTGCTTCTTCTGCCTTCTGAGAAGGGGCCTGCTCAGTCCCAATCAAAGGCAAAATGTCTAATCTTTCAAGGTTTTTTCCTCTTTTTTTATTAATAAAGCATAAAAGTCTTTATTAATACCACTAAATACCATTTTTAAATCAATTAAAATAGAAAGTTGAGGACTGCTGGGAGAGGAGAGACTGAGGAAATTAGTTATGTAATCTTCTGGGAAAAAAATAAAATGAATGCAATTTACTCATAGATTATGTATGAAACCTTTGTTTTTTGAGGGAGATGATGGTAAACCAGATCCATTCACTTCATAAATATTCTGTGAATAAGTGAATGAATTAATGAGTGACCTTTATATCATTTTTTAAAATTAATTTTAGTGGGGTAACATTGATAAATCAGGGTACATATGTTCAGAGAGAACATCTCCAGGTTATTTTGACATTTGATTATGCTGCATTGCCATCACCCAAAGTCAAATTGTCTTCCGTCACCTTCTAACTGGTTTTCTTTGTATCATTTCAATTCAATTTCAGTTTTTGTCATGGTACATACTCTGGCTACAAAATCCTGCTTTACCTTGGGTTCATGCTTTATACCTGATCCATATTTTTTAGAAGTTCATGCAATTTAATTCTTCACTGATTACCAGCATGTTATCCAGGTAGCACTCTGCCCTTTGAGGCCACTGTCCGAAAAATCATAAAATCAGATGTCTCCAGGGTCAGGCTGGCCATAGGCACAGGGACTGAGCTGGCTCGGCCACAGCTGGAGCAAGCGGGGACGTGGAGCTCTGTGCCTCCCCAGGGGCTGCGCTGGGGGATCTTCAGATCAGGAAATCTGGGTTGCTACATAAGGTCTATGCTTTTAAAATAAAACAAGAGATTCTGTTAGAGCACTGTCCAGGGGTCTCAAACTCGGGCCCGCGGGCCGCATGCGGCCCGTCCACCAATTTTGTGCGGCCCGCAGACTGGCCCGCAGACTAATCCACGAAGTTTGATTAGTCTGCGGGCTGCACAAAATTGGTGGGCGGGCCGCATGCGGCCCGCGGGCTGCGAGTTTGAGACCTCTGGTTTAGACCAAATAAAACATGTCTGTGAACTGATTGAGTCTATCAATCTGAGACCTCTGATGCCTCATTTCAGATTAAATGAAACTTCAAAAAGAGAATAATAAGCCTCAAATAGTTCAGAAATGCCTGGATCAGGATGGCTTTCTTCAGAGCTAAAATGTTAAATCCCTAACTGGAAACACTCGATAATTAAAGCGCCATCCTGTTGACACATTCTCTAAACATTGCCGAACTTCCAATAAGCTCGTGCAAAGTGGGAACTAGAGGCGTGGGAGCCATTTAAGGAAAGGCTACCTATGCTGAAGTCTCTGGTTCTGTTTGTTTGCTTTTTAGATAAAAAATAAGTGCTTTTGGGCCCTGGCCGGTTGGCTCCGTGGTAGAGCATCAGCCTGGCGTGCAGAAGTCCCGGGTTCGATTCCCGGCCAGGGCACACAGGAGAAGCGCTCATCTGCTTCTCCACCTCTCCCCCTCTCCTTCCTCTCTGTCTCTCTCTTCCCCTCCCGCAGCGAGGCTCCATTGGAGCAAAGATGGCCCGGGCGCTGGGGATGGCTCCTTGGCCTCTGCCCCAGGCGCTAGAGTGTGGCTCTGGTCGCGGCAGAGCGACACCCCGGAGGGGCAGAGCATCACCCCCTGGTGGGCAGAGCGTCACCCCCTGGTGGGTGTGCCAGGTGGATCCCGGTCGGGCGCATGCGGGAGTCTGTCTGTCTCTCCCCGTTTCCAGCTTCAGAAAAATACAAAAATAATAATAATAATAATAATAATAATAATAATAATGATGATGATGATAAGTGCTTTTGAACCGCTGAAAATTCATCTTAAGATGTAGAAGAGAAAGGGATTTTTATTATCTAAGCAGAATTTAATACAATAGCTTAAATAAATACATCTATTATATTTATTATCAAAAAGAAACAGAATTCTTAGGTTTTACTCTCCAATTTCTCTCTCTTATAAAAGCAAAAATGTCAACTGGTGCTTTAGATTTTTTTTATTTTATTTATTTTTTCATTTTTCTGAAGCTGGAAACAGGGAGAGACAGTCAGACAGACTCCCGCATGCGCCCGACCGGGATCCACCCGGCACGCCCACCATGGGGCGAGGCTCTGCCCACCAGGAGGCGATGCTCTGCCCATCCTGGGCGTCGCCATGTTGCGACCAGAGCCACTCTAGCGCCTGAGGCAGAGGCCACAGAGCCATCCCCAGTGCCCAGGCCATGTTTGCTCCAATGGAGCCTTGGCTGCGGGAGGGGAAGAGAGAGACAGAGAGGAAAGCACGGTGGAGGGGTAGAGAAGCAAATGGGCGCTTCTCCTGTGTGCCCTGGCCGGGAATCGAACCCGGGTCCTCCGCACGCTAGGCCAACGCTCTACCGCTGAGCCAACCGGCCAGGGCTTGGTGCTTTAGATTTTAGATCACTTTTTCATTCAACAAACACTTAGGGTTTCTCAGAATAACCTGGCATCCTGAGATAGAGTTTATCACTTTCTGAAGCCTCTTCAGCACAGAGTCTGCTTTTCAATAAACCATGCTAAACACATTTATTTAATGCTGCTTTTTAACAAATTTGTTAAGAGATTTGATCACAGTAATGGCAACATGAAGAAGCCACGGAAAAGCATAAAACTGGACAAGATTATCTTTAAAGATTGTTTCAGCATACAGGAAATTATTAAAGGCAGAAAATTTTAAAAAAACATTTATTCTGAAACATAAAAGCCATGAGTTTTGCGTAAGAACAGAGGGAGTCTGGAGCCCCTTGCTTGGGGCTGCCACTATATCCTGTCCCTGAGGTTGGCTGGCAAGAATTATAGCTCTACCAACTTAGGCTAGGTGAAATACAAAAGCAACTTTGCTGTCAAAGAAGGCCACTTGTCTTGGAGCAGTGGTGGAGGGAAGCAGGCCAACACCTATGATATTCACAGATAAAAGGCACATTTGGTTTGGGATAGACTGTAAAAACCCACAGCTTTTCTACACCAACACTATATTTCCTAGTTCAACATGAGCAATCAAACAACCTGAAATTTAGTGGGGAGATACTAAAATTTAGACCACTATAAAAAGATTAAGATAACTCTTCTTAATCAGTTCCCTGGCTAACTGCAAAATGGTACATGTGTGAAATGTGAAAACCAATAGAGCCTTGAGAACTAAAACTTTGAATGTGTTCCTCAATCACATCCAACTCAATTAGCTCAGAATGCAAATTTTTGTTTTTGTTTTGTTTTTGTATTTTTCTTAAGTGAGAAATGGGGAGGCAGAGAGATACAATCCTGCATGCACCCGACTGGGCTCCACCCAGCAAGCCCACTAGGGGGTATTGCTCCATTGCAATCAGAGCCATTTTAGTGCCTGAGTAAGACCATGGAGCCATCCTCAGCGCCAGGGCCAACTTGCTCCAGTGGAGCCTTGGCTGCGGGAGGGGAAGAGAGAGAGAGAGAGAGAGAGGAGAGGGGAAAAGATGGAGAAGCAAATGGGCGCTTCTTCTGTGTGCCCTGACTGGGAATTGAACCCGGGACTTCCACATGCCAGGCTGATGCTCTACCACTGAGGCAACCGGCCAGGGCCAGCCCAGGGTGCAAGTATAATGGATTCAAGAGTTTGGACAAAATTTGAATCCTAATCATTGGTTGACCACTAAATTATAAAGATGAATAAATAACCCCCAGCAAACCAGGCTAAAAATTAAAAATAGAAACAAATAGGCAGAGACATCAGCAGGTGTACACTATGAGACAGATAAAGTCCACAATGTAAGTCCAGGCAAGTTCTTAGTCAATCTATGTAACAATGCTCAGAAAAATTAAGCTGAATCTAGAGTTACTACAATAGATTTTATAAATGTTCAACATTCAAATAAAGATTACTAGGCATGTAAAAAAATGAAAAACTGCAACCTATATTTTGGGGGAGGGGAGAAAAACTAATTAGAAATTGACTCACTGTACGTAGGTATTGGATTTAGTACACAAGATTTAAACTAACTACTATAAATATAATCGAAGAGTTACAGAACACTATATTCAACGAATTAAAGAAAATATGCTAACAAATTGTAAGAAAACAAGGAGTTTCAACAGAGAAGCAAATATAATGAAATTATATTATAATTTATATTATATTATTATATATTATATATTATAAAAATTATATAAAAATCAAATGAAAAGTGTAGAGTTGAAGAGCATAACAAATGAAAATTCACCAGGTTGAATCAACAGCAGACTTGAAACAGCAAAAAAATGAAAAGGAAATTGAAGATATAGTATATCAATAGAAATGACAGCTCTGACCAGATTGATGGTGGCACAGTGGATAGAGCGACGAACTGGGATGCAGAGGACCCAGGTTTCAAACCCCGAGGTTGCTTGCTTGAGCACAGGCTCATCCAGCTTGAGAGTGGACTCATTGACTTGAGCGCGGGCTCATTTGACTTGAGCATAGGCTCACCAGCTTGAGTACAGGGTCACTGGCCTGAACATGGAAGCATAGACATGACCCCATGGTCGCTGCATAAAGCCCAAGGTCGCTGGCTTGAGCCCAAGGCCGAAGGTTTGAGCAAGGGGTCACTTGCTCTGCTGTAGCTCCCTGGTCAAGGCACATATGAGAAAGCAATCACTGAACAACTAAGGTGCCATAAGGAAGAATTGATGCTTCTCATCTCTCTCCCTTCCTGTCTGTCTGTCCTTATCTGTTCCTCTCTGTCTCTGTCACAAAAAAATAAAATAAAAATAAATTAATGATGAAATCTGAAGAAAAAAGGGAAATAAATTGAACAAAATAAACAGATCTTCAAAGACTTGCCAGGTAATATCAAGTATTACAACATGAAATGGGAGTCCTAAAAGAAGAATAGAGAGAGAGAAAGGAAAATATTTGAAGAGATTATCTAAAATTGCCCAAAACTTGATGAAAAACATTAACTTACAGGTCCAAAAGTTCAACAGATTTCAAATTTTAAAAGCACAAAAGAACCAAATGTAGATATACCATTATTAAACTGCTGAAAGCCAAAATTAGGAAATCTTGAATGTAGCAAGACAAAAATGATTCACCAGGTACAAAGGAATAATGATGTAATTAATAGCTAATAGTTCATCAGAAACAATAGAAACCAACAATTAATGATATAACATTCAAAGTATTGAAAGAAAAATGTGTCAGGTAGGAATCCTATGTCTAATAAAGCTATTCACCACAAATAAGGTATAATACACTTCAAGATTAACAAAAACTGAGAAAATTGATAGCAGACCTGTGTTACAACAAATACTAAAGTTGAAATCCTTCCAATGTAAAGAAATGACACTAGGTGATAACTGCGAGCCACGGGAAGAAATAAAGGGCATAAGAAATACAATCATAGGTCCTAGCCAGTTGGCTCAGTGGTAGAGCGTCGGCCAGTGTGTGGAAGTCCCAGATTCATATTCAGTTAGGGCACACAGGAGAAGCGACCATCTGCTTCTCCACCGCTCTCCCTTCTTTCTCTCTCTCTCTTCTTCTCCCGAAGCCATGGCTCGAATGGTTCAAGCAAATTGGGTCCAGGTGCTGAGGATGGCTCCATGGCCTTACCTCAGGGGCTAAAATAGCTCAGTTGCCGAGCAACGAAGCAGCAACCCCAGATGGGCAGAGCATTGCCCTGTAGGGGTTTGCCAGATAGATTCCGGTTGGGGCACATGTAGGAATCTGTCACTTTGCCTCCCCACGTCTCACTTAATTAAAAAAAAAAAAAGAAAGAAAGAAAATAGCCTGACCTTTGGTGGTGCAGTGGATAAAGCGTCGACCTGGAAATGCTGAGGTCGCCAGTTCGAAACCCTGGGCTTGCCTGGTCAAGGCATATATGGGAGTTGATGCTTCCAGCTCCTCCCTCCCTGTGTCTCTCTCTCTCTCTCTCTCTCTCCCCTCTCTAAAATGAATAAATAAAATTTTTTAAAAAATTTAAAAAAAAAAAAAAGAAAATAGTGTGTCCGTAAAGTCATGGTGCACTTTTGACCAGTCACAGGAAAGCAACAAAAGACGACAGAAATGTGAAATCTGCACCAAATAAAAGGAAAACCCTCCCAGTTTCTGTAGGATGATGTAGCAGCATGTGCGCATGCGCAGATGATGATGTAACACCGTGTATACAGCGGAGCAGCCCACGGCCATGCCAGTCCAGATGTGGACGGTACAAAGGAAAGTTCAGTGTGTTCTGTGGCTCACTAAATTCAAATCTGTGACCAAAGTGCAACGTGAATATCGGCACACTTATAACGAACCGCCACCACATAGGAATAACATTACTCGGTGGAATAAGCAGTTTTAGGAAACCGGCAGTTTGATGGAGGAGAACCCCGTTCTGGTAGGCCATCAGTCAGTGACGAGTCTGTAGAGGCTATACGGGATAGCTACCTAAGGAGCCCTAAGAAATCTGTGCATGAGCCCGCATCGGACTGCACTGAATAAGTATGAAACTGGGAGAGTTTTCCTTTTATTTGGTGCAGATTTCACATTTCTATCGTCTTTTGTTGCTTTCCTGTGACCGGTCAAAAGTGCACCATGACTTTACGGAAACACTGTACTATCATGGGTCACATAATGACATTTTGGTCACTGATGGACTACATATACAATAGTGGTCCCATAAGAGTACAGTCAAGCTGAAAATTCCCTATTGCCTAGTAGTATCTTAGCTGTTGTAATGTCATAGCACTACTCATGTGACTGTGACATGCTGGTGTATAAACAAACATACTGTACTCCCAGTCATAAAAGTATAGCACATACAATAATTTACACTACATAAATATTTGATAAGAAGCAACTATGTTACTGGTTTATGTATTTACTACACTATCCTTTTCATCATTTTAACATGTACTCTTTCTACTTATAAAAAAAAGTTTCCTGTAAAACAGTATCCATGTTATGCTGGCAACAGCCTCATACATTTAGTGTTTACCATGTCTCTTGATTGCAGAATTTTTATCTTGTGCTTAATGTTTTTTTTTGTTGCTGCTGTTCTTTAGGACTATTAAATGTACCTAATCCACTGCTGATATTTCCAGTAAGAGGTCATGTTACTGAGTGCATCATGTGGAAATGAAATTAAAAGTGATTAAGGACTACACAGGTGGAAATCAGCAATGGACTGCTTGTCAGTAAGGCATGTCCTCTTCCACCATAACTACAATCTTGAAGAACAAAGTGACAGAGCTCTTAAAAGATCTGCTTCATTGAAGGCAGTGGGAATAAAATATTTGAGAAGGGCCTATATCAGACATATAAATCTCAGTATTAGAGAAACTTCTAATGACCTGAATTAAAGACCAGAAACGGAAACGCATCCTTCTCTGCACCATGCCAATCAGAGCCAAAGCAAAAAGTCTGCCTGCAGCATTATAAGGAAAAGCTGGACCCAACTACGATGTTGAATTTACTGCCAGGTCTGGGTGGTTGAAACAATGCTGGAATCATTACTTTACATTATTAACATGTGAGAGTGGTGAGTCTGTGAGATGTGTCACTCAGTTGCTGTGTGAAGGCAACTGAGATATTTTTGAAAACTTCAGATAAACTGATTGTCCAGGGAAATTACTTGTCAGAGTAGATATCCAATATTGACGAAACTTCCCTACTCTGGAAACAGGTGCCTGAAAGGACTTTCACCCATAAACAGTCCAAGTCAACACCAGGTGTCAAGACTTTTAAGAACAGGTTAACAGGCCCTGGCCGGTTGGCTCAGCGGTAGAGCGTCGGCCTGGCGTGCAGTGGACCCGGGTTCGATTCCCTGCCGGGGCACATAGGAGAGGCGCCCATTTGCTTCTCTACCCCCCACCCCCCCTCCTTCCTCTCTGTCTCTCTCTTCCCCTCCCACAGCTGAGGCTCCATTGGAGAAAGGATGGCCCGGGCACTGGGGATGGCTCCTTGGCCTCTGCCCCAGGCGCTAGAGTGGCTCTGGTCGCGGCAGAGCGACGCCCCGGAGGGGCAGAGCATTGCCCCCTGGTGGGCAGAGCGTTGCCCCTGGTGGGCGTGCCGGGTGGATCCCGGTCTGGCGCATGCGGGAGTCTGTCTGACTGTCTCTCCCCGTTTCCAGCTTCAGAAAAATACAAAAAAAAAAAAAAAAAAAACAACAACAACAAAAGAACAGGTTAACAGTCTTGCTTAAGGGCAATGCTGTAGGCTACCAATTGAAACCCTTTGTGATCTGGCACAGTGAGAAGCCCAGAGCCTTCGAGAATATTAAACACAAACTCCAGTGTACTACAGGAGCAAAGGGACGTCATGGGTGACCCAGCTTCAATTCCGGGTGCCCTCCTGAACTGCTGTGCCAATGAAATGGAGAAGTACTATTTGGAAAGTAACATACTTTTTAAGATTTTGCTTATTGTTGATAATGTTTCCAGATATCCTTTTTTGGGTGAGTTTCATCTCAATATCAAAGTGGTGTTTCTCCCTCCAAACACCACTGCCTTGATCCAACCAATAGATCAGGAGTTATAGCTGCGTGTATGGCCCACTGCCTGAGGAGGACCGCCCACAGTGTTCTGTGATTTCACCCTATATAATCTGTAAGGTATGTGCCATCAGCGAGTTGGGGTTCAGAGCATCAGCTCTCCATCTCCATATTGGCCAGATCAATATTAAAGTATTTTTTTTCTTTCTACACTACAAACTCCTGCTTGTGAATTTCTCTGGGCCAGTGCACACAAGCAGGTGCTCTCAAGAAAATATTCTTTGGGTTCTGGTAACATCTAGAGCACTGGTTCTCAACAACAGCTTACAGTATTTTGCCCATTAGGGGGAGCTTGGCAATTTCTGATGTTCAAATTTGGGGAAGGTGCTACAGGCAACTAACTAGTGAGGAGAAGCCAGAGATGCCACTCTATTATACAATGCACCCAACAGGTCCTTCCCTCTTCCCCACCAACAGTGAGGCATCTAGCCCAAGATGTCCACAGTGTCAAGACTGAGAAACCATGCTCTACCCTGATCTATGGGTTTTTCCCACATTACTTGCTCCTTAATCGACATATCATTATTTCAGTTGTTTTCCCCTATAGACTGTGACTCTCCAAACATCATTTCTTATTTACTACCTGTTACTTTCTTTGGATATTGGCATAATGCCTAAAACAAACAGGTGCTCTACACACGATTGGTGAAAGAAGAGATCAAATACATTTTTAAATGAGTGATCAAATATAATTGCTACTTTTAGGAAAGTTGTGATACTTCAACTATTGAACACATATTATTATGTTATGACACCAGGACTAAAACATAGTTTTTAAAATAAATGTTACTCTATATCTTTTTCTAAAGATAAAAAGAAATTATAAAATCTTTCAAGAAGTATATGTCACATCTCTAAAAGCTATCACATAATAGGTTGACCTCTGAATTTATATTTCACAGCCAGGAATATCAATCTTCTATTTTCATCTCAGAAAAATTCCCTTTGTAAATGTCCTCTCACAATTGTATATTAGCAAGTTTATATTAATGTCATTAATAAGTCATTCTCATTAGTCAGTATGACATTCTCATCCTTAAAGCTCTCTGTACAATCAAGTAGCTACTATTAAATATTAAAGCCATAATATTTAAATATAAACTTTACCTTAAAATTTTCATTTTACATTCTAATAATAAAGAAAATGAAACCGAATAATATTTTTACAATTTTTCTTTAAAACTCTACCCCCACCGCAAGCCAATCCTGGATAAATCAGGACATCTAAAGAGGATGTAGATATAGTTAGCGATATAGAAAGCTGAATAGGGAGATAGATAGGAAGGTACATAGATAAAAGATAGATACATAGATAAGGAGAAGTAGAGAAATAAGAAATGTATACCATTGATCCCTGAACATTAGATTTAGGGGTTCTGACCCCTGTGCTGTCCAAAATCTGCACATAAATTTTGGCTCCACAAAAATTGAACTACTAAGAGCCTACTACTGGCAGAAAGCTTCACTGATAACACAAACAATACACTAAAACATGGTTTGTATATGCATTACACAGTGCATTCTTATAATCTAAGCTCTAGGAAAAAAACATTAAAATCACAAGGAAGAGAAAACACGATTACTGGAAAATACTATACTGTATTTATTGATATTATAAATTTACAACCTCTGTTTGCAGGATGAACTGTCAGTACCTACATGAATACTGCCTTATCAAAACACAGTGGATGTCATTACACAATGCATCAAAAACAAAAGATAATGTAAAGAAATTCATATCTATTTACAGGTGTAATAATTCATGCGCTGATAATAAAGACGGAGCAGTATGATGATTTTATGGTAGCCTAGTGTATTCAATATGATTGCTTCACAGTAGTAAGAAAATCTCAAAACGTTTTCCACTTACTCTTTGAAAAAACTCACATATCAGTGAATCTGAACAGCTCAACCCACATTGTTCTAGGGTCAACAGTACTATACATAGATATCCAGTTATATATGTAAATGTACTTTATGTCTATCCTTTCCTCACCCTGTTTCACTACATACATACATACACACATTAGTGGATGCCTAAGGTCTATAACATAGTCTCACTCTTTACACTGACATTTAAGACTTTCCAGGGTTTGGCCAATATCTGGTTCCAGTTAATACACCCCCGTTTCAGAAATTCTCTGCTTAGGACACATTGAATACTCACGTCTCTCAGAGAAGAAAGCCTTCCAAGAGACTCTGCCTCCGTAACGCCGTGACTTCACGACATCTCAGAAACAGAAAAATGTGATCAATAGAAAAGGAGTGGGAATTATCTTCCTCTCTGTATTCATTTTCTTAAGGAGTAGCCATTTAATCTGTGCTCTCACAGAGGGAAATAGGAAAAGAAATCTTACTCCTGTATGTCCCTTGCAGTGTCCCCCTTTCCTTCAGTAATTCCTCTATCTCCTTAAAGGAATCTTAGACTACCCCTTCTACTTTGCTCTTACTGTTGCTGATCTGTCTATTCATTTCTGATGTAGTGTAAAGACATACAAAAGAATATAAAGAATATTAATATCATTATCCTCCATTGATTTATACTTAACTACATTTATACTTATCCTCGGATAACTTTTGTATAAGTATTGTTTTTGCACGTTTTGGTAACTTACATGAATTATGTCATAATGTATATAACATTCTGCAATTTACTTTTTAAAAGCAGCATTATACTGCCTGACCAAGTGTTGGTGCAGTGGAAAAGCATGGGACTGGGACACAGAGGACCCAGGTTCAAAACCTAGAGGTCGCTAACTTGAGCGCAGGCTCATCTGGTTTGAGCAAGGCTCACCAGCTTGAGCCCAAGGTCTCTGGCTTGAGCAAGAGGTCACTCAGTCTTCTGTAGCCCTCGGGTCAAGGCACATATGAGAAAGCATTCAGTCTACGGCCATACCATCCTGAACGCGCCCGATCTCGTCTGATCTCGGAAGCTAAGCAGGGCCGGGCCTGGTTAGTACTTGGATGGGAGAGAAAGCAATCAATGAGAAACTAGGGTGCCTCAGCGAAGAGTTGATGGTTCTCTCTTCCTTCCAGTCTATCCCTCTCTCTATCTCTCTCTGTTTCTGTCACAAAAATAAATACATAAATAAATAAAAATAAATAAAAAAGTGAATAAGTAAGTAAATAAATAAATAAATGCATTATAATTACAAAATACATTCAATATAGACAACATATAGCTATAGTTTATTAACTTTCACTGCTGCATATACTCCTTAAGAACTTGCCATTTTAGGTTATTATCAAGGTTTGCTGTTACCAATAAGGCTACTATAAAAATACTCATACATGTTTCCTTGGGTATGCAGGTGATATTCTAGGACATATGTCTTTATAAGGACACAATTTATTTCAGATTAGGACCTACTATCATGACCTCATTTAACCTTAATTGCCTCTTTAAAGAACATATCTCCAAATACAGGCATAATAAACACAGAAGGTTAGGACTTCAACATACAAAATGGAGGGGAGACACAATATAGCCTATAACATAAGTGCAGTAAAGTGACTCAAGGTGAACTAAAAGAGAAAAATGGCAAGGCATGTCACAAATAATTTCACTTTCAATTATTTAAATTGAACACTTTGAAGATTTTCAAGCATGACAATACTGGGTATCGGTTATTCACAAAGTACTTTACAAAGCAATGTTCTTGGCACCATTTTCTACCTGGAAAAAACAATAACAAAGATACAAAACAACAGTCCCACAAACCCCCATGTGCCATCTTCTTTGTACCTTATGTTAAGTGACCCTGGGTAGGGTACAGGCAGTGACTGCCCTTGGCCTGCACACCTGCAAGGTACTGGGGCCAGCACACCTGGTGGAAACCTTCAGACCACACCAGACCACCACCAAACACCTCCACAAACAACACACCCTAAGGGTGGACTCAGTAGGCACCAAAACACTACTGAAGAGAATCACGCTGTAAGCAATCGGCCCCTGCACAACAGCGTGATGTACTCCCAGCCAGTCCCCATGGACAATCAGCCTGAGGATCAGTCACTCCCACCAACTGGGCCATGGAAATCGAGACTCAACTACAACAAAAGGGGACAAACAATGCACACAAGAAACACCACTGGAGAGGCCAGCACAGGTGAATCAGGAGAATGCACCACTGGGTCCAACAGAACATCTACTACATCAGGCTACTCTACCAAGAACAGCACATAAAGCAGATCTATAAATAGGTAGAACATACATAGGGAGGCAGCCAAAACGAATAGACAAAGACACATCACCAATAAAGGCACAGAAAAAAATCTCCACAAAAAGAACTAAAAAAAAAAAATGGAAAAAAGAAATCTAGATGCAGAGTTTAAAACATTGGTCATAAGGATGTTCAATAAATTTAGAGAAAGAGTAGATTAGTTCAGTGAGAACATTAACAAAGAAAAAACAAAAATGGGGACAAAATACATGAAAAAGAATCAGTCAGAAATAAAGAAGACAACTGAATGAAGAATAAATTAAGAGTCCATCAACAGCAGATTAGATCAAAGCAGCAATTTCGATAACAAAGTAGCACACAATACTCAATCAGAGAAGCAAAGAAAAGAATGAATTTTAAAAAATGAGGATACTTTAAGAGATATATGGGAGAAATCCAGCATACTATCATTCACCTCACATGGGTACCAGAAGAACAAGTAAGAGCACAAAAGATTGAAAACGTATTTGCAGAAATAATGGTGAAAAAGTTCCCTAAGCTGGGAAAGGAAATACATATACAAGTCCAGGAAGTGCAGAGAGACCCACACCAAGACACATCATAATTAAAATGCCAAAGGATAAAGAGAAAGAGAATCTGAAAAGCAGGTCAGCTGATTTCTCAATAGAAACTTTGCAGGCAGAAAAGGACTGGCACCAAATACTCAAAGTGATGAAAAGCAAGGACTGACAAACAATATTACCCTACCCACCAAGGCTACCATTTAGAAAAAGAAGAAGTTCACCACCACCAAATCAGTATAAGGAGAACTGTTAAAGCGACGTTTTAAAGAAGAACTAGAAAAAAACCCCATCAAATATGAATAATAACATAGCAGAAACTACACAACTATCAATAGATACTTTAAATATAAGTAAATTAAATGCCCCAAATAAAGACTTAGAGGGCTGAATAAATAAGAAAACAAGATCCATGCATATGCTGCCTATGGGGGACCCTTTCAGATTAGAAGACACACACAGACTGAAAGTAAGGGGACTGAAACAGATATGTCTTCCAAATGAAAATCTTAAAAGAGCTGAGGTAGATATTTATATCAGACAAAACATACTTTTTAATTTTTTATTAAATTTATTGGGTTGACATTGGTTCATAAAATTATACAGGTTTCGGCTGTATAATTCTATAATAAATCATCGCATATTGCATTGTTGTGTTCACTACCCCCCAAAAAAAGGCTATAACAAGAGACAATAAAGGACCTACCAATTCCACTTTTGGGTATTTATCCAAGAACCCTAAAACACTAATTTCAAAAGGCATATGCACCCCTATGTTAACTGCAGCATTATTTACAATAGCCAAGAAATGGAAGAAAATTAAGTGTCCATTGATAGATTTTTATAATGCAATACTATTCAACCTAAGAAACAATAAAATCTTGCCATTTGCACCAATATAAATGGACCTAGAGAGCACTGTGCTAAGGGAAATGACCAAATAACAAAAGACAAACATATGAGTTCATTTATACTGGAATATAGAGAACAAAATAAGTAAAGACACAAAACAGAGATAAACTCATAGGTACAGCTAGCATTTTGATGGTTGCCAGTTAGGAGGGAGGTTGGTAGGATGGGTAAAAAGGGGAGAGAGGAAGATGAAAAATTGTCAGTTACAAAAATAGTCACAAGGATGTAAAGTACACCATAGGGAATACAGTCTACAATATTTTAAGAAATATGTACGGTGTCAGAAGGGTACTAGACCTATCTAGCCTCACCCTCACTGAATATACAGATAGACCATCTCTTAGTAACAAAGATTTTACTGAAGAAACCTACTCATTCTGTGTATCTCATGCTACACCTACAACTAAATATACATTCACAACATGAGCGTAAAACAAACATACCAATATACCCCTGGATGCATACACTGAATACCTAGACACACAGTCTCTTTAAATCCACCAAGTACACAATTGTCTCATGTGGTGCTACCAGAAAAAAATATCCATACATTGCAATCCTACAGCCCCAAAACACATATCCTCCACAATTCCTGACCACCTACAGTCTCTTCATTTCCAAACACACACAGTAAACTCTCCCATCCTCTAGCAAGGGTCCCCAAACTTTTTACACAGGGGGCCAGTTCACTGTCCCCCAGACCTTTGGAGGGCCGCCACATACAGTGCTCCTCTCACTGACCACCAATGAAAGAGGTGCCCCTTCCGAAATTGCGGTGGGGGCCGGATAAATGGCCTCAGGGGGCCACATGCGGCCCACGGGCCATAGTTTGGGGACGCCTGCTTTAGAATACACAACCTATCATAAGCTCTGGAACTCAAATATATATACTCCCACAAACAAACCATACTTATTCAATACATGTAAGTCCACCTCATAAACATGGATAAAAAACATACAAGCAACACAACAAATTCTGCAAACATTACATTCACGAGCAGACACAAAGAAGATCCCAAGCTCCCTGATACACTCAGAAATCCCAGATACATACACCCAGAAATCACACATGAACCCCATAGGCTTAGATAGATACACTCAAAACACAAAAATACTGACAATCTCTTAAGTCTCACTAATATATATATACAATTCTCACATACCTATGGACAAGCACACACACACACACATGCAAGTAGTCCCAATCCCTGAATATAGAGCTCTTTCAAACACTAAACCTTATGCCACTTTTCTAGAATATAACCTCATTACCTCTTCCCTCAATATATTCCAAAAATACACTACATATTCTTTACCTTCCCCTGAATAGACAGACTGCTTCTTACTACCTACTACCAAACACATATAGAAACACTCTATTACACTGCAAAGAAATATAGCGTGAGTACTCACAACAACCCCGTACCCTATGAACAAATGAATAATTCAAGCACCTGGTGACAGATATTCACACAAACCAGTATACACATACAAGAGCATAGAAATATCACCATGAAACAATACATGAAACAAATTCTATATACCAAATTATCCCTAGCAATTAACAGTCAGCCCTCACATGCACAAATACTGACATATAAATATACCACACACCTCTGATACATATAAATACAATTCTCCCACTCACTCAAGTAAACATGGAAACCCATCTCTCCATCAAATACTCACTGCCCAAAATGTTTAAGTCTAATAGCCCCTGATGAAAAATAGAAACACAATGCTCCAAAAAGAATTCATCCAAACAGCCACAGACTTTGAATATACGCACAAATTCAATACACACACAACTCTACACAATCCTCAAATATACCACATTATCCAGCATACTACAAATATGCTAACATATCACCCTACACTCTATGTTCCATAGACACATATAATGCCACACTACCTGCATATACATAACCCCCACTCCCAAATTCTCATGCAGAATTACCTCTTCCATTTTATACAACACAAACTCACACAAACATCACATGACACCTGCATATTCAGAATCCATCAGTCCTATAAAACAGTCACAGATCTACACACTACAATATGCAGACAGCTCCTGAAAAATCACAAAAATACACATAACCGAACAGGATACCACCATGAATTCACAAATACTTCATATTCCTCAAATACAAAACAAAAACGTCATAAACAGAAAGATCACACATTCAAGCTCCTGAACACAAGTATTTTTGCATATGTGGAAAATTCTTCTAACTGGGCCCATAAAAGAAATCTCTAAATTCACAGGAGAAAAAGAATATGTAAAGATTCATTCCCAAACATCAATTTACACATATGTAACCACCAACTTCTTGGGTACATAGGAATTACATCTCAACATCCTCCAAATACAACACTCAATCTTACACACTCTCACAAAAATACAGGTATCCACAGACAAATAGCCATAAAGACAACCAACTCATTTCAGAACATACATCAAATTCCCACTAACAAATTAAATGTCCGGTAACCCCATTTATGCTTGCAATTCTATGATGTGACAACAGACTTCATTACTATTAGAGTCAGCAAAGTCCATCACTCCATTCACATGAGTGTAGTCTGAAAGTAATGGTTGGCTGACAGTTTCACCATAACAACGAAAACATCAGTGAAAATAGGAGGAAAGCTTGACTCATTTCCACTCATTTGCAATGACCTGAGTCTCTTCTCAGTGAACGGGACTATTTGCAAACCCAGAACTGCCCCAGAACTTATATATTACTCAAAACACAGGAGACACAAATGACTCTCAGAGTTTAATAGATGACACAGATTATTAGACCCCAATGTAGACTCCGCAATCACTGAACCGCACGACTGGGCTGCCAATTCCCTGGAGTAAACACCACGAGAGGCTAACTGCGTGGGCGACCAGGAACGCAGCCGCCAGCGCAAATACCCCACAGCGTGAAAAACAGGAAGGGGGCTAATCCTGAGGGGTAAGAGTCCATGCATCACTTACCACTTTGTTTTCCTAACGGACTCCAGAGGTCTCCATGCCTGCGCGTGTCCAGCCAGTACTGCCGTTGGGGGGCATCCCTCTCCGTTGGCGCATGCGCACCTACCAGGGCACACCGGCCGCAACGGACTCTGGGAGCGGTTACAGGACAGAGCCCCACCCAAGTGCACGTGCGCATGCACGTGCATGACGTGCATGTACGTGTACATCCTTTTTTTTTTTTTTTTAATTTTTTTTTTGTTGTTGTTGTTGCATTTTACTGAAGCTGGAAACTGGGAGGCAGACAGACTCCCGCATGCGCCCCACTGGGATCCACATGGCATGCCCACCAGGGGCAATGCTCTGCCCCTATGGGGCATCGCTCTGTTGCATCCAGAGCCATCCTAGCACCCCCAGGCAGAGGCCATGCAGCCATCCCCAGCGCAAGGGCCATCTTTGCTCCAATGGAGCCGTGGCTGCGGATGGGAAGATAGAGACAGAGAGGAAGGAGAGGGGGAGGGGTGGAGAAGCAGATGGGCGCATCTCCTGTGTGCCCTGGCCGGAAATCGAACCTGGGACCTCTGCACGCCAGGCCGACGGTCTACCACTGAGCCAACCGGGTAGGCCACATGTACAGCCTGATGCAAGCAATCCCTGAAACCTGACCAGGCTGTTCATGAGACAAGAGAAATGGAGAGTGGCAACTTCTTGGAAAGCTTCTCTAGCAAGGACTCCATGTCAGTTTTTCATGAGGAGCGCTACTATATATCACTTACAGATGGGAACAAATGCAAAGCTGAGTCTAGATCAAAGAACAAGGGTGTAGAATGCAGAGAGGAAATTTAGAAGCCAACCTGCAGGGGGTTTCCAAGCTCAGCCTGGTAAGCCAGGACTAGGTGGATGCAGGATTCTGTGCATGGGTGTTGGACACGGTGGATAGAATTTTGGCTTAGTCTCCAAGTGCACATCCATCTCATGTATACAGTAGTAAAGTGGAATTTTAACACCTGGAAAACTAGGACCTTAGGATGTTAACACATGGAAGCAGAAAATTTTCTGTCTTCCTGTCCCTTACTTCCGGCCTTGCCCCCACTGATGCTAGACATTCAGAGCTGTATGAAGGCTCTCACAAATTCTGTATCCTCCAAAGAGGGTGTGTACTTCACATGATTGTGTAATTGTGTTTTGTGCGGGAGCCAAGATGCACACATGAGTCTCTGTACTCTGAATTCTTCTTAGAGGGGAGAGTAGTTAATGATTGCCTAATAAGTTACTTGTTTCATAGAGTTACCAGATAAAATACAGGATAACAGTACAATATCAATTTCAGAAAACAGCAAACAAATTTACACTAAAGGTATGTCCCAAATATTGCATGGGACACATATAACTTAAAAAGAATTCATTATGTATCTAAAATTTAAATTCAATCAGGCATTTATTATTTGCTAAATATGGCCACCTATTAGTTCATGTACTTGGGATTTAAAGGGGCTGTAGAACTTCTTGTTCTAGAAATATATCATCCAGAAATAGAGGAGCTATGTTACAAGTACAAACACAATCATTATGGTACATAATAAACAATACTGTACGTAAAATATATTGTAACATATATTCATTTCTAACCATAATAAAAAATGAAAAGAGATGCACTTGTTTCTAGTTGCAAACTACATCTCTGGACAGATGAAAAGGAAACAGATAACGGGCACCCCGTGGGTAAGAAGACTGAGGTACCAGGGGAAGGAAACTGGAGCAACACTAGTCAATACATTTTCCATTATGCTCCATTTCAACGTGAAGTATGCAAACACATTCCATATTTAAAATTTTTGGTTAAAACATTCAAAAGGTACAAAATTGAACATTGAACATAATATTCTGATAAACAAAAAGTGGTGATTTCTGGTCTAGACTGTTTAGGCTGTGGGGCCTTTTCCTGAGGAAGAGGAGCAACGGGGACCCTGGTAAGGCTGGGCCCTGCACTCTGCAGAGCCTCCAGCACTGGGTGGTACTCGGAGCACACGACTGCTTCCTCCAAAACCATGTGTACACAGCAATCAGACAGGTTGGGTCTGTTAAGTCAATCCTAATTTCAAACATTGGGTACTGTCTGGCCATAATTACCTATTATTTATATGTCAGAATTTTGTTCAGACGGTATATCCTGTGTTGAAGCCAAGAGCTAGATAGAAAGCAGGTTGAGAGGTCCACTACTAGTTTGATGGATCAAGAACTGAAATAAAGGGAACATCAAGTCCAGTATTCAGGTTGTGAGTCTAAGAAAACCCATGCATGAATCGCCTGAAGAGACAGGCACACACCAATTGTGTTACCTCTTGCAATGTGAAAGGAACTTCAGATTCCTGCCTCCCTGCCAGAGCCTGCCATGGAATGTCTCCCCACCCCACCCACCCAGGCTCACCTGCCCTCACCCCTCCCCCGCTATAGAATGTCTGGAGCCCTACATTCTGCCGTTTAAATTCAAACTACTACTTCCTTCATTTGGATGCTGAGCATCTGTTAGAGCAGGTTACTCTCTGGTACCTAGAGTTGTATTTTTCTATTTTGGAGGCCAGTAGGCAGCAGTGGCCAGTGCCTCAGCCTGCGGGGATGGCTTCAGAAGGAGGTAAGTGTATAGACTGGATTGGGGGAGTATTTTAGAGAACTTGGGATTCAAATGTGACACTTTCATGTGGGAAACAGTTTAAACTGAAGAAGAGGAAGGAGAGGGACTGGACCTGCAAGGGACCTGTCACCCAGGAGGACTGGCAGCCAATGGAAACCTGTGACAGCAGGGGACAGGAGGGCTCTTGAGAGGTTGATCAGGATGATTCAGGACAAAAGCTGGCTGTGGAGAGAGGACAGCAGCAGGCACATGGATTCTTTCAAGATGGGAGACAAGCCACTTTGACGTGTGTGAGGAAACAGTAGATTTTGTGGTGGTGGTGACACAGGAAGGGGCTGGGAAACCCTAGTGCCTTCAGGCACCTGGAGCTAGCCCCATGATACTCTTCTAAGGGGTTTGAACTGTGTATACTAGGGCTAATGGGGGCAGTGGTGAGAGGTGACCTCAGTCAGAAAATATCCAGAGGGGCTGCTGTGGAAAGCCTACACATAAATGTCCTCCCCCAGGGCTAGGCTAGAAGGTACTTCAACTGCTACAGCCCAGAGCTTCTCTACGCCTTCCAGCCCAGAGCTAACACCTCCTCAGGCCAGGGAGCTGTGTGTCATTTTGGATTCCACAGGGGTAGGGCAGCCATGTAACTGTCACCAAGACTGGGTTCACTTCCCCTAGTTGTCCTGAACATACATCTCTGTGCCTATTCAGGTTTTCAGACCTTCTCCCTCTGATCATGTATCTCACAGTACCTCAGCCCTGCCTTTTCCCTGTGAGATCAGGGTTTGCTCAAATTCCATGTCACTGCTTCACGGACAGAAAACAGATGTGGGACATGGTGGGTTTTCCCATGGAACATCAGTGAAGGCAGATTCCTTTGCAAAAGGGACCAGGGGAGTAGCACAGAAGCAGAAAGGAGATCTTGTGTATCATCAGTAAATGTCCTGTGACACCTGTCCTGAGTAGTTAGGGGTCTGTGGTGCATAGCTCTTTCTCCTGGACTAGGGTGAGCTTCAGTTCCTCTGAACAGGGAGGTTTTCCAGACAACTTTTGCCGTCGTCTCTCACCTAATTCTTACTGGGTCTGCAGTTTCCATTATTGGGAGCTAGAAGGGTGAGGACCATGGACAGTCAAAGTACCATGACGTATCTAACGAAACTGCAGCTGTGGAACTTTCTTGAAAATCCACTGAGAACCCCATGGCTCTTCATTCTTCAGACATTTTCTCATTTTCTACAGCCTTCATCGAAAGGGAAATGGCATAATCTAAGGGACACAAAGTCTACTTCATAGACCCCTCTTGGGAACAGAGCTCCTGAGGGTAGCCATTAGTCTGAGCAGTGGGGCTGGAGTGCCAGAACTGCGCCCGTGTTACGTGTTAACTGTTGGTTCTGATACCATATGCATGCTGAGCTGGTGTGAGATTATATTGGGTTCCAGGTGACATCTTGTGGAAATACATTACTCAATTGTTTCTGTGTTGTTGTGTAAGAAGACAAGACAAAAGGTAGAATGTGGAGATGGGCCCTAATATTGTAGATACTGCCTATTCACAAATGACATTTGATGTCTTGAACTTAGCTTGCAGAAGTTCGCTACTGCTAGAGTGTCTGCTTAGGGTCATTTTCCACAGAGCAGATTTCTACCCATTGCCATGACTAGTGCACATCCTCTGACACAACAGAGTCACATGCCAGGAAAGCCTTAGGGTGTCTCTACAAGTCAGAGCTGGCTGGGTCTGCTTCTCAGCAACAGCAATCATGGACTCTTGGAGAACTGGCAGCAAGCTCTCCAGTGGAATAATTGTCAACTGGAGGTCAGAGCATGACATTGATTTGAGGACATTTACGAACTCCACATTTCCTCTCATACATATGGCCCTCCCCTGTTGAGACTCTGCTCTGATTCCTCAGTGGCTACAGGGGACCCAGAGTGGCTCTGTCCTATTTGCTGATTCTCCTCCCCCATTCACCACTTTCCTTTGTCTCAACAGCACCTGCAGTGCTGGTAGTGGATGTGACCGGGAACCCTGCTGCCTACATGACTCCTTTTATGGCACTGCCGTTGACCAAGCCCACTACTGGCCCTGCACACCGGCCAGCTTTGGAGCAGCCTCTGCCACCACTCACGGTGGAGATGATTGTACCCACCTTGGCAGTTGGCAGGGCCCAGGCCAACGAGGGAGGCTGGTGTCACAGCCTTCCTCCTCAAGCTCCACCATCAGCTGCCCAGCTGGCCCCCATCATCCTCCCAGGGAACTCTGGGCCACAGTCTAACGGGGCATCCTGGGAGGGTGGCCTGGCCACCTCCAAAGCCAAGGCCTCGCCGGATGACTCCAAAAGCACCTATGACAACTACCGGCGATGGCAGCGCTTCAAGATGCTGGCCCGGAGGCACCTCCCTGAGAGTCCGGATGCAGAAGCTCTTTCTTGCTTCCTCATGTGAGTGCTCCGGGCAGGGACACGGGGGCTCATTGGAGCTTTCACACGAACGAGCTCATGGGGTAGACATGCAGGCCGGCTTATCTTGGGACACTGGAAGGAAAGTCTGAGGGTGATGTCCCAGCTGTAGACTGTGAGTGGATGGTCAGTTTCAAGTCCATATTCATGGTGGTGGGAATGTGAAGCGATAACCTAGCTCAGAAAGCTGGTCTCACATACACGGATGGCTCCTCCCTCACCTGCTGGAACTCAGCTATGCTGTGGGATGGGGGTGTGTGCTCACAGCTGCGTGGGCTGAGTGGGTGGTGGCCAGGCTTGCGATTGTGACCGACTCTGAGGTCTTACAGGCCAGCGCTCCGGTCACTGTGTCGCCTGAAGCCCACCATGACGCTGCAGGAGGGAATATGGCAGGCCATGCAGGAATGGCACCGGAAAAACAGCTTTGACCGGATGATCTACTATGATCTGGCAGCAGAGTGAGTCGTGGTGCTGGGTCCTGACAGTTGGGGTGGGGACAATCGGATGAGAGGATTCAGCAGGGAAGTGTCAGGTTGTGATCGTGCTCATCAGAGAATGTTCTGAGATGGTTGTAGGTCAGTACATGGTACCATCATCCTAGAGGCCCTTCTCCCTAATGAAAGCCTCTTCCTCATCCACAGAGCATGGCTTCTATTCTACATACCCTGGGGGCTCCACCTTCCACTAATCTTGACCCTTCCTGGTTTGATATGAAGGCTCAGAACAGGCGGGGTGAACGTTCCCCACCCAGTGGGACCAGACCAGAGGGCTGTGCGGGCAGTGAGCTCACCAGCCACCCACCGGCCTCCTCAGGGGCAAGGGCCCGGATAGTCCCAAGGCACTTGCTCTCCTGTCTCTCCATCAGCTGCTGGTTGTGCTGGGCCCTGGCGGTCACCTTCTCAGCACAGCCTGTGTCTCCCTCCCCCCAACCAGGTTCATGGAGTTTGAGATCAAGGAGAAGCAGAATCAGAAGGTGCAGTGGAAGCAGGAGAACCAGGGCCTGCCTCGTCCAGCCCCTCCGAGGCCTGATTCTCACCAGCTGTCAGCTTTCGTGGTGGACCCACAGCCAGGTAGGACAGCACTTTACACAGGAGCCTATGCTCCAATGGAATGGGGGTCAGGGCACGCCACTGTCCCCACATTGGTCCCCTTTCTTCTGGGCTCCTTGGTCTTTCAAACAATAATAATAAAAACCTATGAGGGCAAGCATGTCAGCTGCCCTTTGTCACCAGGAGGCCTGAACTGGAAAATCTTCATCACCCCTCTCCCACCTCCCAGTCAAAGGACCCAGCTTCAATTCTGTTAAGAAGCAGCCTGCTGGGATACATTCAAGAATCTATGGCTCCCCAAATCTTCTCTTTACACTTGACTCTTTTGAATGCTCCTCCTCTAACCTCTCCCTGCCCACGATCACTGGACTTCAGGCTGCCTTCCTCAGCCACACGCATACTGATGTCCCCCACACAGCCCTCGCCAGCGCATGCTCAGAAGTGGAAGTTGGACACACTCATTCCCTCTCCTCTTTCCTCTCTCCCCAGCTTGCACTACCAGCGTGGCCACACCTAAGGCCCAGGGCTCCCATGCACCCCAGGAGCTCCGGGGTACCCAGTCACCCTGTGACATCCCGCCTGAGGTTGTGCAGGAGTACATGGACATCATGGACGAGCTGGAGGGACTGACCCACTCAGCCACAGTGGAGCCCGGTGGAGAATGGGAAGAAGACAGAAAGGAGTCACAGCAGCAAGAAAATGGGCCCTCCCAGGACCCAGACGTCATGAGCTACTTTAATCAGCTGTGTTCTCAGGAAGACTTTGCCAACAAGGTGGGCTGGCTCAGAGCTCTGGGGTCTGCAAGATTCCAGAGGGAGGAACTCTAACATCCAGACCTGGGTTCTGCCCAGGCGAATGGGATTAAGCTCTATTCTTCATTCCTGAGTTAGGTGCTTGTGTGGTGTGAGTGTGTCAGTGTGTGTACATATGCATGTAGTGTGTGCGTGTATGATGTATGTGGTGTATGTGGAACGTGCTCTCTGTGTGTATAGGTGGGTGTGCCCTTGTATTGATATGTGTATGTGTTGTATGTGTCTTGTGTGTGTGTGTCTGTAGCTGATGACTATGATGGTGTTATCCACCCACGTCATGTGAGAGGATGGAGTGGGTCCTAGCTTTTCCACTTTTCCTCCAGGTCTTGCTGACTTATGGGTTTCTCACTGCCAAGGGTGCTTACAGCCTCTTATTTCTGTCCCAGGTAGAAGAGGTCTTTGACTCTCATTTCCTGGCACAATTGCTGTCGTCAGAAGCATCCCTGGATCTCTTGGAACAAGTGGAGACATTGGAGCAGGAGGAAGGACTCACTCCCATCCAGGTGAGCCAGGGGAGGACGGGAACTTAGGAAGATGGAAGGGGGACTCCAAGTGTGTCACAGGAGGACAAGACCCCATGTGAGTTAGAGGAGGCGTGACAGGTCAGTCAGGGAGGGAGGGACTACTGGTACAGTGGGGTAGGGGTAATCCCTGGGAGGGAGAACCCGGGCACAGCTGGGAAAGGAGCAATCAAGAACAGGAGCTCATGACTGCTCACCCCTGCTCTGCCTGTGGGCATGGCATGCTGAGAGTCTAGCTCTGGGATGAGTGCTGTGCAGGACGATAAGGAGGGGACTATAGAAAAAGGAGGGTGATAGGAAGGAGAGGATGGGGAGCCCAGGAAGGGAGGGAAAGGCACAAAGCTGGAAATATGGTACAGGAGGACAGCTGGAGAGCCAGGTGTCTGCTTTGGATTTGAGTCACATTGTCATCACATTGCCTCCTCCTCCCCAGTGTCACTGTCCCACCATTTACTCCTCCTCCTCTCTCACATGTGTGCCGAGTAAGTCACTGTCCTTCTCATTCTAGGGTGTGCAGGCACCCCAAACTCATGGTGCACCTCAATTGGACCCCAGTTCTTCTGAGTCCCAGGACAGCCAGGAGGCCCAAAGAAACAACCACAGCTACCAGCAGGGAGTCAATGACAACACCTGGCCACCAGAGACTGCCTTCATGTACCGTCAAAGGCGCAGTCAAGCAGATGCCACCCTGTCCAGGCCCACAGCCTTTGCTGTCTCTACAGGACAACAGGAGTGCCCTCCATATGACGCACAATGGCCCTGCTCTGCTCCCCAGGGTCACAGCACCACTTACACTAGACTGGGACCCAGAGATGCCTCCACTCCCAGAGAGACCTCTCTTGTTAGGGAGTCACGTGGGCCAGTGGACACGGCCAATGAGAATGAGGACCTTCCCAACCTGGCCTTCCTCTTGGCCTCCCCTAAGAGCCTGCTGCCCTTCACGCTCTCTCTGAGTCCAGTCTCTGCCCCTGGCTTTGCCAATCATGGACGGTGGGGGCTTCAGGGAGCTGCCCAGTCCCAGTTCCCTCAGAGACTAGGTCTCAGCCACACTGCTCCACAGGCTCCCAAGTCTAGAAAGAGGAAGTGTGACCAGTCTGTCACTGGGAGTTGGATGAAGCGGCAGTGCAGCCTGTATGGAGCAGCTGCCAGTCCCCTGCGGGCCTAGTCTAGATGTCACCTGGCTGTACCCACGACGAGCCCCTTGTCGTCCCAGGGCTCATCCTGGCTGTTTTCGTAACATGAGAATAAGGGAGGGAGGGAGGAAGGGAGGATGGGAAGAAAGAAAAGGGGACAGCAGTACCTTTTGCGTGGGTGTAGGACGGGGTGGGGGGGTGAAAGCTACTCTTTTGGGGAAGTAAGTGTCAACTGTGAATAAAGGTGTTTTAGTTTGAAAATGCTCTGGGGTCACTGTCTCTAGACTCGGGTCGGCGCTGCTCTCGGGTGGAGACCTGAGTGGAGAAAAGGATGCAGGAGGTCACAGGTGCTATGGATCCACCGGTGACTCTTTTGTTTTCCTTCAGATTCATGGATACTCCTTTCAACTGCACCTGGGAGCACACGGCTCTCCAATCCCCTGGGAATCTCCCCTCACTTCTCCTCCCAAGGCCAGACTGGGTGAGGGGCATCTGGAAGCCACCAGAAAACTGGGCTTAGCTATTCTCAGCTCTTCCAGGGTTTCCTGTGCAGGTGTTCTGACAAGAGAGAGAAAGTCAGGCCTCTGCAGACTGGCTCTCAGCCTCTGTGCCTCGTTGCAGTAAGAGAGCCCTCTGGTCTGAGAGAGGACTGAATGTGGAAGGTGGTGGGGGCAGAGCAGCTGAACAAGGGGGTGATGAAATGTATGAGACACCTGGTAAAGGTGGGTGCCTGAAAAATGACAGTGGATTGGGAGGTCACCAAGTCCTTTGTGGTATTTCTGTGTTGTCCTCTACTAAAGGAGGAGGACCTATCTGCTGTGGCTGGTGGAATGGGCTCAGGGACCACTGGTCTTCAAGAACACATCACAGCTATTCTCCCTTCCTGCCCTACAATGTCTGTACTCACAAATATCAGCATAGATTTATATTCACATGGGAAATAGTTCCTCTTAACAGACTGTGACTCAGTTTCACAAGCACAGCACAACCAGCAAGGACAGTAGGGGCAATGAGTGTGTCCTCCCCCGGGCTGGTGGGAGCTGGAGATCCAGGCTGAGGGAGGGGGCTTTGGTCACCCTGCTGCGGGCACTGGTACTGACTCCACAGTCAAAGCAGATGATCTGAACCCCTGATGTAAGTGTGAGATGAGCAAACAGTGAGGGACAGGAGGTGGGCTGAGGAGACCCATTGCCGGAACTACCTCATCCCAGGACTAGTGGGATGCTCTGATCCGCATGGAGACACCAGGCCCTCATGTCTGTCCTTCCTAGCCAATGCCTATTCCCCAGGTTTAAGTTCTCATTCCTGGCCCTGACCAGTGGTTCAGTAGATAAAGCCTCAACCTAATGTATGTGACTTCAGTTCAATTGTTGGCCAGGGCACAATGGAGTAGTAACCATATGATTCTCTCCTTCCTCTCCCCTTTCTGTCTCTCTTTTCAAACCACAGCCACTGGCTCAGTTGGTTTGAGCATGGCTTTAGGTGCTAAAAATAGCTCAGTACTTAGGCATTAGCCCCAGATAGTGTTGCCAGGTGGATCCTGGATGGAGTGCATGCGTGAATCTTTCTCATTATCTCCTGTCCTCTTACTTACAAAAATTAAAAATAAAAACAAAATAAAAAAGTTCTGATTCCTCCACTGGTTTTAGGCTGCTCTGAGACTACTGAGCTTTCCCTGCATGGCTCCAGCTCAGCCCAGTGTATAAAGCCGTGGCCCAGGGCAGTGGCCCAGCAACAGCGATTGATGGGCTAAAGAAGTCCAGTTTTATAGGTGGACTGCGCTCTACTGAACCCTACGAAGAGGGTCAAAAAGGACTCATATCAGGACCCTGACCCACCTCCCATGGAATCACACTGAAGCCCACAGGTCCTTCTTTGCTGCTCTCCCTTCTCCATGGAGGCTAACAGCACCCATGTCTCTCATTCCTCTGGGGCATTTGTGAAGGACACTTCTCATCTTGGCCTCACTCTCTTCAACTGCTGCCTCCCGACTGTCCAGCTAGGACTTAACACATAGACATGGGCTAAGGGGAGGTGCCGGAATCAGCGTGTGTTCTGGGGCTGGTGCAGGAGTTGCCATCCCTCATAAGTGAGCATCCTCCTCAGGTACTACCTGATGTGTCCCTGCCTAGCGTGGCAGGGACTGGATACAAATGTGGTGAGTGAAGGACAGAGCCTGGACCCTTCATTCACTGGTGAAAATTAGTCCTATAACTACTCAATTCTCAGGAACTTCGTGGTGAAGCAGGCAACGCATCTGCCCTTCAGGATTTTTAGAAACACTGAGAGATTTGTGATTGACGGGTACTTTCTTGTTCTGTCTCTGTATGTGCTGAGTCTTCCCCATCACAATCAGGGTCACACCTGGCCCTTGGGTGGCTCTGTGACTGGCCTCTCTATCCTGCCTTTTTCTGCCTTTTCAGTCCTGATTTGGATGAACATTTCTCAGAAGGATGCAGAACCTGTGCTGTCCCCTCTCTGAGACCTGTGCACACTGACAGCCCCCTGGATCCTTCCCGGTGGAGCTGACTGGAGGCCCACTGCTGCTTCAACCACAGAAGAGTCCAGCTCCATGGGCTACAAGGAGCCTTGCAGAGGTTTGCACTTTACTCTTTGGAAAATATGAGGGCATGCTTTTAAGATCGTCTCTTTGATATTTCATGTGAATGGAAATAAAAATATAAAATCTGGGGTAGAAATACTTATATCAGACAAAACAGATTTAAAGATAAAACTATAATAAAAAACAAAGAAGTACACTACCTAATGATAAAAAGATCTATCCAACAAGAAGATACAACTCTTGTAACATTTATAAATCCAAAATAAGAGCAACCTAAATATATAAAGCAGCACTGAAAGACATGAAGGGATGGACAGTAATACACTCATTTTAAGGCAATTTAGCACCCCATTGACATCAATTGGTGGATCTTCCAGGCAAAAGTTCAACAATCAGTGGCCTTATATGACACACTGGACCAGATTAATTTAATTGGTATTTTCAGAATATTTCACCCCAGAGAAGCTGAATATACATTCTTTTCAAATGCATATGGGACATTCTCTAAAAGAGATTGCATATTAGGACACAAACCAAATCTTAATAAATTAAAAAAAAATTGGAATCATATCAAGCATTTTCTCCAACTACAATGGAATGAAATTAGTAATCAATTAAAAGAAAGAACAAAATATACACAAATGCATGGAGGCTGAATTATATGTGACTAAACAGTGAATGGGTTAACAATGAGATCAAGGTAGAGACCAGGGTAGGACCTGAAGATGGAAGTGGAGTAGGCAGATGCAGACTTCCAGGTCACACCACCAATCTGGATTACAAATTCATTTAGGAACAATCGGTGTGAAAAACCAACTCTGGACTACAAGAACAGTTCTCAAAAACCAAGGAGCAGGCTGACCTGTGCTGGCACAGTGGATAAAGCGTCGACCTGGAAATGCTGAGGTCGCCGGTTCGAAACCTTGGAATTGCCTGGTCAAGGCACATATGGGAGTTGATGCTTAGCTCCTCCCCCCTTCTCTCTCTCTGTCTCTCTCTCCTCTCTCTCCCTCTCTCTCCTCGCTAAAAATGAATAAATAAAACAAAATATATCCAAGAATTTAAAAAAAAAAAACAAGGAGCAAAGAAGAAGCCACACTGAGCCTGGTAGGGAGCACTGAGGAGCAATGGGTCTCCCCTGCTTACAGGAATGAAGGGGGGGTGATGTTGAGAGCCCAGAAGGGCTTTCATTCTAAGGAAAAGTGCAGAAAATATTGCTCACAGCCACTTACCTAGGGACCTGGGAACGAGGTGTGTTAAAGGGCTGGCTTGTCTACCAATGGAATGGGGAGAGAGAGAGACAGATGGTGAGGGGCAGAGGAATGCATGGGATGACCTGAGAAGCTGACTCTTCCAGTGCTAAAGGAGGCCATAGATGGGGGAGGCATTGACTCTTCCACAAAACACAAGAGTAATGTGGTTTGGGGTAACCCATCTCTAGATATCCATCCAGCTCCAATCAGTGAAACAAGACACAGCTGAAAACAAGAAGTGGGGAGGAGGGGCAGTAACTCAGGTCTCCATGGAGATCTGAGATACACCTCCAACTACTGAAGTGGAGAAACCACCCCACCCCACCCCCACTGCCCCCCTCCCGAGAGTGTAACTGGCAGATCAGGCCTTCAGAGTCTCAGGTTACACCCACCACATTCCTGGATATAGTTTCGAACGAGCCCCCTGCTGAGATCAGTAAACAAGACTACCACTGAGTTAAGAAAACTGAGAAAAAAACAAAATATCAAGACTTCAAAGCGGCTCTGCTAGAAAGGCAAATCCAATAGTGGATTACAAACAACAGTTGATGCCAACCTAAGGGGACCTAGAAATAACACAACTGAAAACTGGAGGCAGACAACACCAAGCCTAGACTCAACCAGCTCTACAAACTATACACCCAAACACACAGACATAATGAGAAGACAGAGAAGTGCAATCCAAATGAAACCACAAGAGAAACTTCCAGAAAATGAACTGAGTAATATGGAAATAACCAAACTTCCGGATGCACAGTTTAAAATAATGATTGTAAGGATGCTTAGGGATCTTAGAACAACAATGGATGGTCATTACGAACACCTAAATAAAAATATAGCAAGTATAAAAAAGGACATTGAAATATTAAAAAAGAATCAGTCGGAGATGACAAATACAATATCAGAAATGAAGACCACAATGGAAAGAATTAAAAGCAGGATGGATGAAGCTGAGGATCAAATCAATGAGTTGGAGGACAAGATGAACAAAGGTATGGAAGCAGAGCAGAAAAAAGAAAAAACACTGAAAAGTCTGAGGAAACTCTAAGAGAGCTCTGTGACAACATGAAGAGCAATAACATCCGCATCATAGGGGTTCCTGAAGAAGTAGAGAAAGAACAAGGTATAGAAACTTTATTCAATCAAATCATAGCTGAAAATTTCCCTGATTTGATGCAGAGAAGGGTCTCACAACTTCAAGAAACACAGAGAATGCCATTAAAGAGAAACCCAAAGAAACCTATACCAAGGCACATCATAATTAAAATACTAAAGCTAAGCGAAAAGAGAAAATATTAAAAGCTACTAAAGAAAAAATGCTATCACCTATAAAGGAGCCCCCATAAGGATGACATCCTACTTTTCAACAGAAACACTTGCCAGAAGAGAATGGCAAGAAATATTCAAAGTAATGCAGAATAAGAGCCTATAACCAATACTACTTTATCCAGATAAGCCTATCATTTAAAATTGAAGGAGAAATGAAAAGCTTCCCAGACCAAAAAAATAGCTCAAGGAATTCATTACAACCAAACCAATGCTGCAGGAAATGTTAAGGGGTCTGCTGTAAACAGATCAAAGTAGGAAAAGAATATAGCAAAAGAGGAATACATCTTTAAAGAATAATATGGCAATAAACTACTACATATCAATAATAACCTTAAATGTAAATGGTTAAATGATCCAATCAAAAGACATAGGGTAGCTGCACGGATTAAAAAACAGGACCCATACATATGCAGTCTACAAGAGACACACCTTAAAACAAAAATGCACATAGATGAAGGTAAAAGGATGGGAAAAAATATTTCATGCAAACGGAAATGAAAAAAAAAAGCTGGGGTAGCAATACTTATATCAGACAAAATGGACTTTAAAACAAAGGCTATAGTAAGAGATAAAGAAGGTCACTACATAATGAGAACGGGAGCAATCCATCAGGAAGATATAACCATTATAAATATCTACGCACCTAATATAGGAGCACCTAAATATATAAAGGGTGAGATCAACAGCAATACTATAATAGTAGGGGATTTCAATACCCCACTGACATCAGTATATAGATCCTCAAGAAAGAAAATTAACAAAGAAACATTAGACTTAAAGGACATACTAGATCAACTCGATTTAATAGATATCTTTAGAAACTTTCACCCTAAAGAAGCAGAATATACATTCTTTTCAAGTGCTCATGCTACATGCTCTAGGATAGACCACATATTAGGGCACAAAAGCGGTCTCAACAAATTTAAAAGGATTGAAATCATATCAAGCATTTTCTCTGATCATAATGGCTAAAAAGGAAACTAAAAATCATAATGAAACTAAAAATCAACCACAACAGAAAAACTCAAAAATTCTCAAATACATGGAAACTAAATAGCAGGTTGTTAAATAACGAATGAATTAACAAGGAGATTAAAGAAGAAATAAAAATTTCCCAGAGATGAATGATGATGAGCATACAACTCCAAATTTATGGGACACAGCAAAAGCAGTACTGAGAGGGAAGTTCATAGCACTACAGGCATACCTTAAGAAGCTAGAAAAAGCTCAAATAAAAAACTTAACCCTGCATCTAAAGAACTAAAAAAAGAGCAGCAAGTAAAGCCCAGAGGTTGTAGAAGGAAGGAAATAATAAAGATTGGAGTGGAAATAAATAACTTAGAGGCTAAAGAAACAATACAGCCTGACACGGCGGTGGCACAGTGGATAGAGCGTCAGACTGGGATGCAGAAGACCCAGGTTCGAGACCCCAAGATCGCCAGCTTGAGCGCGGGCTCATCTGGTATGAGCAAAAGCCCACCAGCTTAAACCCAAGGTCGCTGGCTCCAGCAAGGGGTTACTCGGTCTGCTGAAGGCCTGCTGTGAAGGCACGTATGAGAAAGCAATCAATGAACAACTAAGGTGTTGCAACACGCAATGAAAAACTAATGATTGATGCTTCTCATCTCTCTCCATTCCTGTCTGTCTGTCCCTGTCTATCCCTCTCTCTGACTCACTCTCAGACTCTGTAAAAAAAAACAACAAACAAACAAACAAAAAAACGAAACAATACAGAGGATCAATGTAACCAAGAGCTGGTTCTTTGAAAGGGTAAACAAGATCGATGAACCTTTAACCAGACTCACCAATAAAAAAGTGCAAGGAGTCAAATAAATAAACTTAGAAATGAGAGTGGAGAAATAACAACTGACACAACAGAAATACAAAATATAATATTTTTGATACTATGAAGAACTGTATGCCAATAAATTAGACAATCTAGGTGAAATGGACAAATTCCTTGAAACATATAATCTTTGAAAAATCAATCTGGGAAAATCAGACAACCTAAACAGACCAATTACAACAAATAATTACAACAAATGAGATTGAAACAGTTATCAAAAAACTCCCAAAAAGCAAAAGCCCTGGGTCAGATGGCTTCACAAAGGTATTCTACCAAATATTCAAAGAAGAACTAACTCCTATCCTTCTCAACCTATTTCAAAAAATTCAAGAGGAAGAAAGACTTCCAGGCTCCTTTTATGAGGAAAGCATTTTTCTGATTCCAAAACCAGGAAAAGACAACACAAAGAAAGAAAATTATAGGCCAATATCCCTGATGAACTTAGATGCTAAAATCCTCAACAAAATATTAGCAAATCAGATTCAGCAATACATAAAAAATATCATACATCATGATCACATGGGATCCATCTGGGGAGGCAAAGATGGTACAATATTCGTAAATCAATCAATGTGATTCATCATATAAACAAAAGGATGGAGAATAATTACATGATAATTTCAAAAGATGCAGAACAAGCATTTAATAAAATCCAGCACCCATTCATGACCAAAACTCTCAGCAAAGTTGAAATACAAGGGAATATACCTCAACATGATAAAGGCCATCCATGACAAACCCATTGCCAACATCTTAATCCATGAGCAAAAATTAAAAGCAATCCCCTTCAGATCAGCAACAAGACAGGAGTGCCCCCTTTCACCACTCTTATTCAACATTGTACTGGAAGTCCTAGCTACAGCAATCAGACAAGAAATAAAAGGCATACAAATTGGAAAAGAAGAAGTAAAACTATGATATTTGCAGATGATATGATAATGTATATATATAGAAAACCTTAAAGTTTCATTCCAAACACTACTCAACCTGATAAATGAATTCAGCGATGTGGCAGGGTATAAAATTAATACAAAGAAATCAGAGGCATTTTTGTACACCAACAATAAACTGTCAGAAAGAGAAATTAAGAAATCAATCCCCTTCACTCTTGCAAAAAAAAAAATAATAATAATAATAAAGTACCTAGGAGAAAATTTAACCAAGGAGGTTAAAGACTTGTACTCAAAAAATTATGAAACATTTATAAAAGAAATCAAGGAAAATACAAACAAGTGGAAGCATATACCATTTTTGTGGTTAGGAAGAATAAACATCATTGAAATGTCTATATTACCCAAAGCAATTTATAAATTCAACGTAATACCAATTAAAATACCAATGACATACTTCAAAGATATAGAACACATATTCCAAAAATTTATATAGAACCAAAAAAGAACACGAATACCCTCAGCAATCTTGAAAAGAAGAATAAAGATTGGAGGTATCACACTTCCTGATGGCAAGTTATACTGCAAGGCCATTGTACTCAGAACAGCTTGGTACTGGCATAAGAACAGGTATATAGATTAATGGAACAGAACAGAGAACTCAGAAATAAACCCACGCCTTTATGGATAATTGATATTTGACAAAGAAAGTAAGAGTGTACAATGGAGTAAAGACAGTCTCTTTAACAAATAGTGTTGGGAAAATTGGACAGCTACCTGCAAAAAAATGAAACCAGACCACCAACTTACACCAGGCACAAAAATAAACTCAAAATGGATAAAAGACTTAAATGTAAGTCATGAAACCATAAGCATCTTAGAAGAAAACATAGGCAGTAAGCTCCTCGGCATCTCTCGCAGCAATATATTTGCTGATTTATCTCCACAGGCAAGTGAAATAAAAGACAGGATAAACAAATGGGACTATATCAAACTAAAAAACTTTTGTACAACTAAAGACAATATGAACAGAATAAAAAGACAAACCACACAATGGGAGAACATATTTGCCAGTATGTCTGATAAGTGGTTAATAACCAAAATTTATAAAGGACTTGTAAATCTTAACACTAGGAAGACAAACAATACAATCCAAAAATGGGCAAAAGAAATGAATAGACACTTCTCCAAAGACAACAGACTGATGGCCAATAGACAGATAAAAAAATGTTCAACATCAGTAATCATTAGAGAAATGCAAATTAAAACCACAATGATATACCAAATCATACCAGTCAAAATGGCTCCCATTAACAACAAAACAACACGCTATAGGTGCTGGCGAGGATGTGGAGAACAGAGAACCCTCCTGCACTGCTGGTCGGAATGCAGACTTGTGCAGCCACTTTGGAAAACAGAATGAAGATTCCTCAATAAATTAAAAATGAATCTGCCTTTGACCCAACCATCCCAGTTTTAGGAATATGTCCCAAGAACACCATATCACTGACTGAAAAAAAGAAATGCACCCCCATGTTTATGGCAGCATTGTTCACAATCGCGAACATCTGGAAACAACCCAAGTGTCTGTCAGTGGATGGGATGAGTGGATTAAAAAGCAGTGGTACATATATACAATGGAATACTATGGGGCCATGAGAAAGAAGGAAATATTACCTTTTGCAACAACATGGATGGACCTGAAAACTATTATGTTAAGTGAAATAAGCCAGGCTGAGAAAGAAAAATACCATATGACCTAACTCATTTGAGGAATCCAAGGAACAATGAGAACTGAGGAATGCAATGGAGACAGAGGAGGGATCAAAGGGACCAGAGGAAAAGAGGACAGAGGGAAAGGGGATGATAGGATGGGATAAACCTGACGGGAAGGGGGGAGGGTGCTCTAGGGAGGGGGGCAAGGGAGATGTTGAGGGGAATATGGGGGAGTGGGGATGCATTCGGGGTGACCCTAGAATCTATGTAAGCAGAATTTATTAAATAAATAAATATAAAATAAATGAAGAGACCAAAAGATATTTTGAGACAAATGAAAATAAGAACATGAACACCCCAGATCTACGGGACACAGTGAAGCAGCCTTGAGAGGGAGATTCACAGCTCTCCAGGTCTACCACAACAAGCAAGAGAAATCTCAAAGAAACAATCCAACTTTATACCTAAAGGGACTACAGAAAGAACAACAAAACCCAAAGTGAGTAGCAGGAAGGAAATAATAAAGATCAGAATAGGAAAAACAATAAAAGTCTTAAAAAAATACAAAAGATCAATGAAACCAAGAGCTGGTTCATTACAAAGATAAACAAGATTGACAAACCTTTAACTAGACTAATCAAAAAAAAAAGGGCGGGGGGTGGGAAAAGGAGCCAAAAAAGTAAAATCATAAATGAAAGAGAAATAACAACTGACATCAACGAAATACAAAGGATTTTTTCTGCCTGATCAGGCAGTAGTGCAGTGGATAGAGCATCAGACTGGGATGTGGAGGACCCAGGTTCGAGACTCCGAGGTCACCAGCATGAGTGTGGGCTCATCTGGTTTGAGCAAGGCTCACGAGCTTGAGCTCAAGGTTGCTGACTCGAGCATGGGGTCAATCGGTCTGCTGTAGCCCCCGGTCAAGGCACATATGAGAAATCAATCAATGAACAACTAAGGAACAACGAAGAATTGATGTTTCTCATCTCTTTCCCTTCCTGTCTCTCTGTCCCTATCTGTCCCTCTCTCTTATTTTCTTTCTGTTTCTGCCACACACACAAAAAGAAATACAAAAAATTTTTTAAAATATGAGCAACTATGTGCAAACAAATTGGACAATCTGGAAGAAATAGATAAATCCCTAGAAACATACAATCTACCAAAACTGAATCAAGAAGAAACCAAAATATCAACCAACTGGTTACAACTAATAAACTCAAACTTGTAATCAAAAGATTACTAGCAAAAAAAATTCCTGGAGAAGATGGCTTTACAGGTGAATTTTACCAAACATTCAAAGAAGAATTACACCTACCCTTCTCAAACTACTTCAAAAAGTTCAGGAGGAGAGATGGCTCCCAAGTTTAATGTATGAGGCTAACATTATCCTAATTACAAAACCAGACAAAGACATTACTAAGAAAGAAAATTATAGGCCAATTTTCCTGAGGAGTATAGATAAAAAATCCTCAACAGAATATTAGCAAACCAAATTTGACAATACATTAAAAAGATTATACACCATAATCAAGTAGGGTTTATTCTCAGGACTCAAGTTTGGTACAATATTCACAAATCAATGTAATATACCACAAAAACAAGAGGGATAAAAATCATGTATCAGTATATACATAAAAGCATTTGGCAAAACCCAGCACCCAATTATGATAAGAACTTTGAGCAAAGTGGGAATAGAGTGATCATACCTCAACATAATAAAGGCCATAATGACCAACCCACAACCAGCAATATACTCAATGGGAAAAAAAAATACAAGGGTTTCCCTAAAGATCAGGAAAAAAACAGGGATGTCCACTTTCACAACTCTTATTCAACATAGTATTGGAAGGCCTAGCTACACCAGTAAGACAAGATGAAGGAATAAAAGACGTTCAAACTGGAAAAAAAGAAGTAAAACTGCCATTATTTGCAGCTGATGTGATACTGTTTATAGAAAAACCTAAAGACTCCACCTTATTGCAAATGGCACACTTAAAATGGGTGAATTTCATGGTATGTAAATTACTTCTCAATGTAGATTTTTATTAACGTTTTAATTTTTAACTCACAGTTTATAATTTATATAATTTTTTTTTTCAGAGACAGAGTCAGGGAGAGGGATAGACAGGGACAGACAGACAGGAACAGAGATATGAGAAGCATCAATCATTAGTTTTTCGTTGCGCATTGCGACATCTTAGTTGTTCATTGATTGCCTTCTCATATGTGCCTTGACCGTGGGCCTTCAGCAGACCGAGGAACCCCTTGCTCGAGCCAGCGACCTTGAGTCCAAGCTGGTGAGCTTTGCTCAAACCAGATGAGCCCGCGCTCAAGCTGGCGACCTCGGGGTCTCGAACCTGAGTCCTCTGCATCCCAGTCCGACGCTCTACCCACTGCACCACCGACTGGTCAGGCTATATCATATTTTTTATAGATTATCTTATTTCTCAATTATAGGAATAGAAACTACTCAGGTCTTACACAGAATACCTGACATGTTTTATCTTATATTTTTTCAAAAATGCAATTTATTTTGCATAGATTCTCTCCATGCTAGTTTTTAGTACTTCTTAAATAAATGCCTGTTGGCTGAATGAAAACAAAAAATGAGTAAATTAATTCAAAATGATAATTTAAAATTAAATCCATGGAAATCTTTTTCCCTCTAAGAATATGTAAATCATATACAAAACCAAGGGTTCAGATGACTTTGATTAAATTAATTTAAAATTAGTTCTGTAAGTCATATCTCTTTATGCATATGTTCCTCAGAGATCTTAGCCTGTCACCAAATAACCAGCAACCCCAAAGCAGCCGAAGACAGTAGTAGCCCAGACCACACTAATGTTCACAAGGTGAACCTCTAGCTGGCTAAAGATAACACCTGGACCTAAGTTACACTTCAGTTCCTAAGCCCTAAAATGGAACGGCTCCTTGGCTACTTTCCAATGAAACCAGAGAGAAGGACCCTGGAAATAGACCTCAGAACTGTCCTCATGATGTAAAGAAATGCTTTATTACCTTTATTTACCTCATGTCTGACAAATCAGCTCCAGGCAGCACCCTGAACCTGCACTCACAATGCCCTGTGATTTCACCCTATATAATCTGTAATGTAGATGCCATCAGGAAGGCAGGTTTAGAGCATAAGCTCCCCATTTCTGTATTGACCGCTTCAATAGTAAAGTATTTTTTTCTTTCT